>NC_090267.1:47106576-47406576 GCF_040414725.1 Anabrus simplex
ATCCTGTGGATAGGCTGTGGATTTTCATTTTCATTTTTCTACCAGATGGCACTATTTTCTATAAATTAGTCCACTTTTTAGCATATGTGAGTCGTTGCAGAAAGAGACCCAAGGTCGGCAACAGATTTTACAGCAGAGCTGAACACAAGTTTCTGGGGTGTAAAAATTGCATTTCTAGGTTTTGACTTCTTGCGCTACCTATGGGTTTTCTTAAACTAAGTTATGCAGCAGCTCAAGTCTGTTGATAAACTTAACCATAATAGGTATTTTATTTAATCCTTGTATTGACTTGTCCGAATCTATTAAAGAAACTATTATAGTTTTATTTTGAGTCCACCTTGTCAAGGGAATAGGTGATTTCCCAAAACATGTATGTTAAATTGATAATTTTCTATCATTATAAGGTGTATTGACAAGATGGATTCAAAATAAAACTATAATAGTTCCCTTCATAGATGCAGTTCGAGTCTTTGCCACTCAACGTCACGAAAACTTTGTAGAATTGGTAAGAAAATTAGTGAATGATGTAACTGCACTGCGTTTTTTCTCAAATTACGGTTTTCTTAATAGCAACAGTCACCAGAAATTTTGTCGAATGGCAGCAATCGTACAGGCTGCGCAGAAATATTCAAGACAAAACTGTTACCACGATTATAAAATTCTAAGTGGTAATAATGCGGAACCATTTGTATGGAAAACATAGTATTTAATTTTCTCCTGACAGCATAAAAGCAATGTTCATATTCTTCAGTACATTGGTATTTCTTTTCAAAACAATTTTCAATTCAATTATTATTATTATTTCTTCAAAGGAGGTGTGAGCTATTCTGTGTCCTTTGGCAAATATGTATTGGTGTTGGAATGAAATTAAAAATATCTTCTGGTTTAGTGCACCTAGAAGCATGAACTCTTTTATAAAAATTGCTCGGTATCTCTTGCCAATTTTATGGCCACAAAAATCTCAAAAATGAAAAATCTGACTTGAGGTCCCTTTCCGCACAACAGGTCACATATGCAGATGACATTGATATTACAGTAAAAACACCAAGAGATGCCAAAAGGTCTTAACTAATCTAGAAAAAAGCAGCAAGAAAGCTGAATCAGCATATGAAGAAAACTGATGCAGAAATATCTGCATGTATTGAAACTGGTTCATATAAATTTGATGTAGAACATAGCTTCCACTTTGTTGGGATCTGAGGTCAATTGTGAAAATAACGTTCGTAATGAAATCCTTGAACAGACACTCTATGCAAATTGGTGCTTTTATAACCTTAGAAAACAAAAGTCTGGATTGTTGAATAGGAAAATTAAAATAACGATTTACAATGTTTTAGTGAAATCAGTACTAATATATGCTTCTGAAATGTGGCTCTGTCAAGATCTGATGAAAGACAGCTTGGAATCTTCCATAGAAGAATTTTGAGATGTATTTTTTGGCCAGTAGAAGAAACTGGGAGTACGGTCAAGGAGATACAACCATGAGCTTAACAGGCTATTTCACAAACTAGATATTGTTAAAAAACTTAACCCTAGCCAAGCGTTACACGTCTTTATCTAGAACCCGTCTACTCCTGCGCGAGCGATAAACGTGTTTATCCAGAATTTTAAGTTGCGTGCTTTCGCGACCGTATGTTTCTTCTTAGGGTTGAAATATTAGCCGATAGATGCCGTGAGCATGTTTACAGGGCCTTCATTTAGGCTAAACACAGGGATTTGGAATTTTTCAAAAGGAGGTGTTTGTTCCGAAGCGCAGTTTCCACGCTGGTGTACTTCACGTAAGTTTGTTGACATTGTGAAAGTTTGTGTTTTGCCTTTTGTAGACGTTATGTCGCGGAAATATATTCAGAACGAGAGTGAAATAAAGTCTCAATTATTAAATAGTGATGATGAATACCCAGAAATGAGCGATAATGTGTGGGAAAGCAAGGAAAGTGAAATTGTTGCAAGTGAGCGTGAAAATAACCTAAGTGAGAGAGCAGACACAGACGAAGCAAAAAGGGTTCTGTCGCCTGTGTTGTTTGTAAGGCCACAAAAGTAAGATAAGATACTATTTATTATTGTAAAATTTGCACAGCAAAGCCATTCTTACACCCTGATACATGCTTTGAAATGTACACACAAGTGGAAGTTTCTATACTGTCAGCAAAGACACCTCATCATGTATATAAAATTGTATCATAAATACTAGTTAGATTGTTACTGTACATGTTTATTAGTGAATTTGCCAGTTCAATATTTATAGCAGTAGTCATAGTGAATTATGAAGTGAATTACAGCTCAATTGTTTAGTGATCTAAATTGAGACTACTTTGTGTTGTGCCTTGTGTCATTTTTGCACTAAAACTAGCAGTTAAGGATTTATTTTTTCAAGATTTTATAGATACTAACAAGCTGACCTCCTGAAATCAGGTATGAATGGCCTAATAAAACTTATAGTACTTACATATTTGCATTTTCATGTGTATTAAGAATAAAAAACATTTTTATGAAAAATAATTATGCTACAAGCAAAAACTTATCCGCTTGGCAAGGGTTAAGATCATGGATGTGAATATGTTCACGGCATCTGGACATGTACTACATGCCAATGATAATAGGGTATTTCATATGTCATGAGAAGGATCTTGAAAAGCTGGTAGACCGAAGATGAGGAGGGACAAGACATCAGGATCCTGGGAATTAAGAACTAGAGGAGCATGACATTGAACAGGAGAGACTGCCAGAAACTTGTGAAGAAGGCCATGACCCACAAAGGGCTGTCATCTTGATGATATGGCAGAGAAACAGATATCTATTGGGTGATTTACCTCTTTATAATTCATTTTGTCAGGTAATCACCAAACTTGTCAACAGAGATCTTCTACATGTCAACATCATACAACAGGGAATACCAAGTAATTCTTCCTGCTCTTCAAAAAATACAACTACCTCCGCTGGGTTTCAACCCATGATCTTGATATTCACAGGCCGACTTCTACTAATGATACACAGAGGGAACTAAAGAAGGATAAATAGGTACCAAAAAAAATGATACCAGGACATCCAATTATCTGATGACCGAGCAGCCGATAAAACCTCAATCAAGTCCACCTGCTAGCCACAGGATAGGTTACCAAACGAATGCCTTGGTGGAGGGACTCATAGTAAGTGTTGTTGGAACAGTGAAAGAAATACCTCATTTGTAATCCTAGAGTTGTCTCTAATAATACAAAATGGCAAATAACGAGCCTAACTGTTATATTACACAACAAGTTCTCATTTATGATTCGCACGTACATAAAGAGTCCGTTTGTGTTGTCAGGAGGTTATCTGAAGAGAAATTCCAGGTATTCCAATACCAAGTTAGAATGCAATCCATTAATTAAAAATCATGACATTGCACAAGGCAGGAGAATTTCCTTGAACGTCATATCTAACTTTTGCTGAATTTGTTACGGTTCAATACAAAGGGTTATGAAGTTACCTGGGCTAAAGTTGTATAAAGTTCTGTGGTGCATAAACATAAACCAGCTGATTATGTATGCAGGATTAGATTTTGTGAATGGATTTTGATTTAACACTAGGTTTACCACAGCGGTCAAAATGACCGTTTTCAGTTTTGTTTTCTCTATCACTCTCGTTATACGGTTAGAACATACAAACCCCTTGGTAGCTTTTATTGATATTAAGTGTACTTTTCGACATATAGCTTCGAAAACCAGTAACTCCTTTCTAGTTAGTGCTATGAGGTCATATACCTACTTTTACCGGACAGTCATTTTGACTGGTATTGCAGTAGCTACCCCATCAGACTTTTGTGGCATTCATTTAGAACGGGATATCATTCTAACTTTATTACCACAGTATCGAATAGATCTTATTGTTGTGCTGCAATGGGACAGTTGTTGGCTCTTTTCAAACAATTAAAAAGTAAACTCGTGTCCTCATCCAGAGGTGGTGCAACTCTTTGGAGGTGAGCTGCATGTACCATTTCAACCACATACCAGCCCTCCTGCCATTCTTAAATTTCTGGCGGTACCGGGAATCGAACCCGGGCCTCCGTGGATGGCAGCTAATAACACTAACCGTTACGCTACAGAGGCGGACTTTTCAAACAATGATAGAAGTACACTGACAGGAAAATATAGTCAGTATTTGTTCAGTAATGAAAGGCGTGCAATCGTTACGAGCAGTCAATTGCCGCGTTCACTCGTTACAAAATTCAAACTCGATTTCCCAATTGTTTGTAATTACCCCGAAGAAACATGTTCTCGCGTAGTCTGCAAATGGATGCCGAAATTCTGAAGCATAAGCACATAATTTTCCCATCACAATCAAGTAATGAAGCTGGGACTGACTTACACCTCGATAATTTAGAAGAGGTATATAACTTGACAAACGGAAATAGTTCGGATAGTGATTCTAGTTGCGTCGAGCCTGTAGAGTTTCCGTGTGAACAGGAAATCACACAGCAGCCTTCGACCTCAAAGGTTAGGGAACTACTAGCCAAATGGCGACGCACGCACACTAGCAAAGCAGCTGATGAAAAAAGTTAAGCCTATTTGAAGTTAGTCATTTTGTACTTATGTAATTCTGTGTACAGTGTAAGTACATTTGGTATTATATTTTGCAGGTGAAGGAAACACTAAGGAAAATAAAGAAATTACTAGCAAGGAGCACGATATCAACTACAGAAGGTTGAGCATACGCTGTGGTAAGTCAACATATAGGCGTGGTCAGCACATGACGGTCGGCGAGGAAGAAGTCGCTTTGGATGGAACAGTGTGGACTCTTGTTGATCTACAAAGCCTGTAAGGCCGTCGAGGACAGTAAGATATACTGAGGGAAGTCCGAAGTCCCACACGACATGCAAAACGCCACATTGAAGGAACTTGTGCCGCTACAGCTTGTCATCTTTTTATTGACGAATCCAAGCTGCACCACATCGAATGATATACTGAGGTTGCAGCCAGCGAAGTTCTGAACAATCCTGAACGGACACTTTGTTTGGAAGAATTGGACGCTGTCATTGGTATTTTATACGCACGCAGAACTTATGAAGCTGACACGGACGTTCTCGATCTGTGGTCACAGAAGTGGCGTCCTGGAAGTTTCTCACAAACTATGGCACAAAACTGTTTCCCGGATATCATGAGGTTTCTTCGATTCGATGAAAAATCTACCAGCAGGGATCACCTGAAAATTGATAGATTGGCACTTGTATCTGTTGTGCTGGACAAGTTTATACCTAATTTTACGATTTGCTTCAGACCAAGTGAGAACATTACCATGGATGAACAGCTCTTTCCATCGAAAGCTGCCCATTTATGCAGTATATGGCCAATAAACCAGAAAAGTTTGGTATGAAATTTTGGTTGGCTGTCGATGTGCAAGCCAAGTATGTTCTAAACGGTTTTCCCTATCTTGGAAAAGATGAAACGCGACCCACCGATCAGACCCTAAGTGAACACGTAGTATTGCGTCTTGCTGAGTTTTTCCTCAATCAGGGAAGAAGTGTGCAAAGGGAACAAGACTATTGAAAGGTGTGCAATCGGCAGAAAACTGATCTGTGGTTAAGTTCACTTCAAAGGTGACCAAGCAAAGTGTGTGTGTGTACAGTGCAACAAATAAGTTGAAAAGCAAAAAGTGACATTCACGCGGATATGTACCTAATGTAAGCTAAAGTGTGTAAGAAGAAAATTCTGCCTTGCTAGTGTACTTATTTATTTATTTATTCATAATAGTGTTTACAAGTCATGCATGATAAAAAATTAAATTATGGTATATGATGTTTTTATACTCAATTCGAACCTTTCCTGGCACCAATATCCTCAAAAAACGAACACGTGCCACTATCGGTCAAAATGACTGCTTCGGTAAATGTAGGTAGAAAGAATGTTTGGTAATCCTAGTGTTAAGGGCATGGCAGAGAAACTGATTCTTATCTCATCCTATTTTCAGATGAAGCTTGGTTCACTTTACATGTACCGTCAAATTTCTGTAATTAGAAAGTCAATAATTCAAACTTTTGTTATCTCGAAGGAATTTTCATTTCCTGCTGCAACCTTACTTATTTTACGTTTTATATTTTCTATAACTTCAAGTCTGAAATATTTTAATACCTCGAATGGCATTTTAAGCGCAGATGTAAAATATTTTTCTGTAACTCTAAGTTTTTCGAGAACACTGTGCTCGTGAGTACATGATTATTGCCGTTTGTAACTAGTTCCTATATTAGGAACATGAACTTATGTAGTTCCTTACACAAGGATAAAAGTGTGGCCACACAGAGTGCTATGTACGTGTTGCACGTTATGTACGAAACGGTCGCTATGCGAACAGAAAATAGCTTCCTTTGTTGACACTGTGACTGGCCACAGAGTTCCACACGCTACATTAGCTGCAGCGTGGAGTGTAGTATGATTCTCGGCTACATTTGGAAAATATCGTGCTGAATGGGCATGCGAACTGGACTGAATGCACTGAACGCCTGTTCCTCGTTGCTCATTTCCCACTCTACTTACAACTCGTGTTATTATGTCTCATTCAGCTCAGTATTTGCTTATTTGAAAATGACTCTTGAGCAACTAATTGAAGAAATAAGGAACCATACATACATCCCACATACATCTTGTTGAGTGTTGGCACAGGAAAAACTCCTGAATCATGTGGACATAATGAACAGCGTAGTTTTCTTCATAAACCATGAACCAATTATTCCAAATCACGATAGCGCACCCCAAACAGTAACACACTGCAAGTAGGGGACGCTGATGTAATAGTCTGGGGTTCACAGGGCTTCAATCACGCAGGTTCTTCTTATTTACAGATTCTGAAATACGGAAAGAGCCTCATCACTGAAGAAGACAAGCGTGTTGTGACACATGCCAAGAAGCGCATCACATGCACCGCATGCATTTGATCGATTAAGTTCCTGCACCCCAGCCATTTTGTAGGGATGAAATTTCAGTTCTTCATGAAGGGCTCACCTCACAGAACGAACAGACAACCCAACAGCAGCTGTATGTTATCGGGCAGAGCACTCAGGGGATTGCACAACAGAATACCTTACCATGTTAATGCTTTGGGGTGACTTTGCTATTCGTGGAAGCCCAAGTTTCTTTCTTCACATCACCAGTTTCTCTGAAGTTGCCCACTCATGAAACAATCTACTGCCAACCAGCAACATGACCACAGGGCGCAATATTGAAATTGAAAGGAAATGCACATTGTGTGGCGATGATTGAGCGACCATTAGAAAAGTAACCCTTGACAGGGAACACGCACTCCACGTTCGTCCACTCCATGATGTTCACTAAACCAAGCTAAGAAACAAATTTACACCCCATCCTCTCCAATGTGCCTATCCCCACCCTCCTTGGAGTATGGGTGCAAGATTCAAATAAGTTCCCCCACCCCACCCTGTATTTAAATTAGATTTGCATCTTATAATATTGTTCTAGCAAGAACACGAAATGAAAAGGGAACAACTCACCTCAGAAAAAGCCTCATCAGTTGGTGCTGCTTCATCAGTAGCAGTTGGTGCTGCTTCATCAATAGAAGTCTCTTCAGTCTTAAACTCAGACTTCACCTGTTGTATGGCAAAGGATGGCTCATCCAGCATCTACAAAATACACCACAACTTTATCAATGACATAAGTGAACAGAATTATCCATTCATGTCTTGAGCATAAATTATTAACCCTTCAAGCAGGCAAATAGTTTCCAAGCACCAACCAGCCAATGGATAATTATTCAGTGCAACTGGCATTCGTTCCATCAAGCACAGTACAGTAGTTTGCAACTGACAGAGGCTGTAATTTGCTTTGGATATTTGATGGCTCACAAATTCGTCTCGCCATCTCGGTAAATGTCGTGAGAATTCACTATAGGACATACCATCTATCGTAAGCCTACCTGCACAAATTGCTATCTTCATGCAGATTCTCACCACCATCCAGCACTAAAACGAGGCAAAACAACACTCACCAAGATGGCGAAACAAATCCAGGTGGAGATGGACACACTTAAAGTCACGTTCAAGGGTAATGGTTACAGCAGTGTGCAGATTCATAGAGCCCTGCATCCCGGAGAAACGACCAAGCAAAGCTCACAGAAGGAAGAAGTGAAGGGAACTGCCTACCTGCCTTACATTCACAACACCACAGATCGAATTGCCAAGGTGCTTCGCAAATACAATAGAAAAACCGTGTTTGGCACCGTCACTAAAATTGCTCACACAGTCTGGGTAAAACCAAGGACAAATTGTCCCCATTTTTACATCCTGGGGTTTAAAAAATTCCCTGCACTTGCGGTAAGGTTTACATTGACTGAACATGCCAGTCCATTGGTACTCGTATCAAGGAACATGAACGTAATATTCATTTCAACCAGCCAGACAAATCAGCAATAGCTGAGCATACTCTATCGTCGGGTCATGGCATCACGTTCCAAGATGCTCAAGCTCTTACCCACACTAGACAGGTTTATACAGGAAGCTGTGGAAATACATAAAAATCCTAACAATTTCAACAGGGGACACTGGCTATCAATTAAGTAATACCTGGTTGCTAGCCATTAAGGATTTACGTAGGTAGTTCCCTTCGCTGTCCTTTTACTACTGTTATTTCGTTTCAGTGTTTTCCAAATTCGTACGTTCCTCATCGCCATATGTTCCATTCCGGGCTTGTATCAATGTCACACCTTCACATGTGTGTACACGTTATGTTATGTGACCCTCTCAGACTGATTCTGATGGTTCCGTCAGCTTCCGCTTCGAATGCTAGCGCTGTACCGCGTACGGGGAGCCATCTGGTGACGAATGAACGTGCCATTTCCACTTCTATTGTAACGTCTAAATTCAAACCTCATTGTTTGAGAAGCCTTTCTCGTGGACAGTAGAGATTTTCTTCTGATAATGCAGAGCAAAGTTCTCTGCAAAATGTAAAGAATTTCACCTTATTTTCTTGACACGGCATAAGCCCAAAAGCCTATATCATATCTATAAGTACCGGCCGTGAAAGCATCAATGGCAAGATTGAGACTTGCACGGTGCTGGAAATGCAAGTGAAAATGTGTCGTGCTTGATGGACTTAGGCTACATGGATAAACAATTTCCACAAAATGCCTTTCACCACAGTTACCTGGCTGCAAATTGTCTCATAATAAACCAGATAGTGTGTTAGACCACTTTATATTGTTTTTCACACCCAAGCTGCTCACCGAGTTGGTAAATTCTACCAATAACTGAAAAATAAAATAAATAAATAATAATAATAATAATAATAATAATAATAATGTTACATGCCAGCCCTGTCGTACCCCCTTTGGTATTTTTTGGAAGGAGCAAGTGAGTCAACTGGAAGCTCCTAGCCTAATGGCTTAGAGACAGCCTCTCCCTTCTACTGTTCTCTTCGTCCCTTATCCTGTCCACTTCCGTGAACATGAAGCAAGAAAGTTCTGTCTCTAGAGGTATCCCAAATATTTTAGCACTCAAACATCAGGCTATAAAATGGGGGCTAGCTGCAAACAGTCAGTCAACGCTCGGGTTGGGTAGTTGGACGGGGGCAGCAGTAGTGTTGCCTGCTGTCAGTGTTCCACTGGTGTCAGAGTATTGTCGTGTTGGAGTACTATGTGTGTACTACCTTGGAGTACTGATGTTGAGGGAGTGATTGGAGTTTGACGGCAGTAATGCTGGTTGACATCAGTGCCCTGCCGGAGCTGTGCGACCATCATGGAGTCTATGTGCGTAACAGCTGGCATGAGTAGAATTGGAGCAGTGTTGTCATTGGTGTGAGGAACATCATAGTGATGGTTAGCATTGTTAAGCTGTTTAGTTGTCAGTGTTGAATAGTTCACTGTGTGTGGGGGTCAGAGTGGTGGACTTTCTCTAGGGTTGAACCAAGAAACAGTCCCCGTGTGTTGTGGCCAGTAGCCCCGCATTTAATCCTACCTATCTGCACGCAGCTGCTGTACAGGGTGACTGGACTTGGTAGACGAAGCGAAAGTTAAGGACAGCTGTCAATTAGGATTACAGTCTCCCAGGTAATACTGGCGAGCCAACTACCTACTGTGAGGAGGACAGAGACTATGTAAATAGACAGCAATTAGTGAGTGTGGTCATTCACAGTTGAATATAATTTTGTCACATCCGTAGTACCGGTACCATTATAAGGGATAGAAATATGTAAGAATAATTGAAAATCTATAATCTCTGCTTATGGTCAGGTTGATAATAACCAACAGACAATAATACATATGTTATAACATAAGCAATCTCTTGATTGATCGATTTAATGGAGTGGCATAACCTGTCAACGCAGACCTTGGACACATTATTTTACTATGAATATTATTTTTTTGGGTGTTTATATATATTAATGAAGACTTACCATCAATTTTATTTTAATGTCTTTTGAACTGCTATCTAAGTTTCTTAACCTGTTGTTTGTTCTGTAAAGAATATTGTAACGGTGTGTCATTTTGTTGTAAGACCTTGAGGAGGAGCAAGATGGGCCAGCTCCACCTTGGGAAATACCGACATTACTAACCAGATTTGATAGCTGCGCATCCAACCAATCACGTTGAGCAGTTTAGTGAATGTTCTGTCCATAGAACCAAGTCAATCGTTCTGGGCCGAATTCACTTATAATTATTCACTTATATGAGTTTACATTTCATTGACAGCACTTAAAGAACACACTCACTGATACAGCAAGTATCACTGGACACGTGGCAATGCTGTATATTATGACCATGCTTCCTGGATCGTGTAGTTCTGGCTACCGAATAGTGGGATAATCTAGTGTGTTTTGTTTATCGAAGGACATCGCACGACCACGCGCATCGTCTATGTTGTATTTGGTTATCAGAATGGATAACAAAACAGCAAGCTGAGATAGCACCTGCAAGAGCTTGTGTCGAATTACATGCACATGATATAGAACAAGTAGATCGACACACTTTCTCATCAGAATATGAATGACGTGGGAAAAACTTATTGCGGACAATGCAAACTACGATAATGCCCAGAGTCTAATTTTCTTCTTAATATAATATGTTTATAGTTATCCAGGTACTCGAACCTATACAAATATTCATCCAAATGTAGAATATCTAGCCTTACAACGCTTTTAATGATTTGACGAATATATCCGTAGGCGTTACATTGCAATAGGCCTAATTACTTCCCCAATAAAATTAAAATAGTATGTTTTGATGTGCGATGCCATAATTTCAGAAACTTCTGATATATTCTGGCAAACGATTGGTTGACTAACCGGATATAATTAGCACAAATCAACCTTAAAATAAACGGTAGTAGAGCAAAACGTTCATTTTTCTTGTTCTTTTTTTTTTGCTAGGGGCTTTACGTCGCACTGACACAGATAGGTCTTATGGCGACGATGGGATAGGAAAGGCCTAGGAGTTGGAAGGAAGCGGCCGTGGCCTTAATTAAGGTACAGCCCCAGCATTTGCCTGATGTGAAAATGGGAAACCACGGAAAACCATCATCAGGGCTGCCGATAGTGGGATTCGAACCTACTATCTCCCAGATGCAAGCTCACAGCCGCGCGCCTCTACACGCACGGCCAACTCGCCCGGTTCATTTTTCTTATAACTCAGTATAGTTCTTTGCTATTCCATAGGCCTCAGTCTTGATAACTTATCAACTTGTAACACATTTGCAATTAATTAAGCGAAATACCAGTAATGATGATAATAATAACCTGAAATTAAGAGGTGGCATAAAAACTCAAAACAATATCTTCGTTAATGGTGAGATAGTGAGTCCTCTAGAGGTTATGTTCACTCTCTCAATCAAAGGAACAAGAATATTCATAACTCTCACTTTACTAAAACAAAACCTTGTTTAAATTGTTGGTCACATTACATTTCGACAGGATTTTCCATCTCTACTGTGTGCACGGAAAGTATTCTGTGAATGAAATGCAACATATTCAGCAAAATCATCATCTTGCTGCAACATAAGTGAGTCACTTAAGTGTGTGGGAGAGGTCTACTTATAGCAATAAGTAATATGAAATGAAACCTGGCTTATAAGGGGCACTTATGTATAAGTGCTGTCTATGAATTCGGCCCTCTGTTCTATCTGTCATCAAGGAGTTGAGTCTCTCGTGTCCAGTTGCTGTGAGTTTGCAAATAGTACATGACCTATAGAACTGTGAGACTGGGTGTGGAGAAGCTGTGAACTACGTGGCTGTAATAACGTATAGCAAGTATAATTGAGGACCGTTTTTTCAAAACTTGCAAAAATGGGGTGAACTGAGTTATGTACGGGACGTGAATGTTAGGTCACTTGGCTTTCATGTCCTTAAACTGGTTTTAGCAAAAGTTGTTTATTGTTGTCGCAACAAGCCGCTAAATCTGGGTCGTTTTCCCAAAACTCGCTCATTACTACAATATGTGGTATATAAAAACTCGCTCATTAGAGCAAATGTCGCTAGACTGCTGGATATTTTGCTGACATGGCAGATTCAATTGTGTTTTTAATGTATAAATGTTGGTATCCCTAGAACCAATCATTTCAGAGCATCACGTGATAGACTTGCACGCATTGCGCGGTTCTTTCTAAGAACTGGAGAGAATCCTGAATTTGAATTGAATTGAATTTGAATTTATTGATCATGATTTACATGCCACTGAGACTGAAAAGCCCCTTTATGCAGCGTCTTCTTATAATACAATGCAGATTTATGAAAACAGTAACTACATTTTTATAATATTAAAGTATTAAACTAAACAAGAAACTTAAAAAAAATGAAAATATAGATACCAAATCCAGTAAGGTTAAGACATACATTATATAATAAGTAAGAAAGTAAATCATTAAGCCCTTCTGTTATTCTGGACTACATGGGTTTAAAGAATATAGAGCTAAAGCAGAGAAACAATTTTCTTCGAAATATACATATTCCTGATTGTTCGACACAAGAATGCCTGATCTCAGCCTCTTGCGTACTCCTCCAGAAAGATAGATGTTAAGAACTGCTTTAGTTGGGTACAGTTAGTGTTACTTGCGAAACGGTGAAGATTAAAGACGTTAAAGATACGTGATGCAGTGCAAACAAAGGATTTGTTAAATTTAGTGGTACGATGAAGGGGAATTTGAAGGGTGGTTTTTGTAAACCTATTATCTCTGTTATGTACCGACTCCATAGGTTTAAATGCATTATAAAGGTAGGATGGTGTCTTCAGTTTGAGAATTTTCTGCGTAGCAACAGCTACTGAGATTTCTCAACGTTCATGGAGTTTCAACCATTGTAGCTGTATGTAATAGGGTGTTATGTGTTCATCACGCCTGGCATTTGTAACGTAACGAACACATGCGTTTTGTACCCTCTGTAGTTTTATGTTCAAAGTTTCAGATAAGTCGTTGTATACGACTGAACCATAGTCAATTATTGGAAATATAAAACTTTGAACAAGTAGTTTTCGCATGAAAGGTGGTGTACATGACACGTTACGTTTCAAAATATGCATGGATGACACAACTTTTCGGATTACATTTGACGTATGATCAGACCAGGATAAGGTTCTGTCGAAAATTAGACCTAGATTGTTAACGGTGTCACTATAATGAATATCTGTCTCTAGAATTTTTATTGCTGGGAGGGATTTGAGGTCAACAGTTTTCAGGAGTTTTGTGTAACCTATGCAAATAAGCTGAGTCTTAGCCACATTTAATTGGAGGTTATGATTTGCGCTCCATTCAATCAATCGAGAGATGTCATGGTTAAAATGCGTTATAGAAGAAGATGCGTTAGTGGGACAAAAGTGGAAGTAAGCTTGTAAGTCATCCGCATACATGTGAAAGCTACTGCTTTTAAAGACTTCAGATATGTCATTAATATAAATAGAAAAACATAAAGGACCGAGGACTGATCCTTGTGGTACGCCACAGTTTACTGATTCCCAGCTAGAGAATCGACCGTCAACGAACGTGACTCTTTGTGATCTATTTGACAGATATGATTCAAACCACGACAGAGCACTCTGGGAGAAGCCAATTGACTTCAGCTTAGCAAGAAACAACTCATGATTAACAGAGTCAAATGCCTTAGAGAAATCAAAGAGACATAAGATAGTAAGCTGCCTCTTATCGGTGGCCGCGCGTATATCATCTGTAACCTTCAGAAGAGCAGTAGTAGTACTATGGCCCTTCTTGAAGCCAGATTGGTAGGGATTTAGAATGTTGTATTTAGACAAATATTCACATATCTGCTCATGAACAATTTTTTCTAGTGCCTTACTAAGTGCACAGAGGATGTTGATAGGCCTAAAATCACTACACTGGAGAGAATCGAGGGGGTTCTCGCGTTACGGAAGAAGACAAGGAAACTACGGACACGGTTATTCATCACATATTAAAATATAAGTGTAGGCAAAGTCACTATAGTCGCAATAAGTGTACGCGCACGTATTTGCCTCCGGACCTTAATATCAATAAAATGTACATTCAGTTCTGCAAAGAAAGAGATTTAGAAGGGAAATCAAAATGTTCAGTCTCAAAGTACAAGCAAATTTTCTATACGAAATTCAATTTAGGTTTTGGGAATCCACACTCAGATACATGTTCGACGTGTAAAGAACTTTTATTGATAATTAAAGATAGGAAAAATGACATTGTAAGGAACAAGGCTCGTATTGATTATAAATTACACAAAGAACGAGCTAATAAATTTTTTGCCATACTTAAAGAAAAGGATGATAGTCATTTTGATGTTATATTTGACATGCAACAAAATCAACCCATCCCTAAAGTATCTATAGGGGAAGCATTTTACCTGAGACGAGCATGATTATATAATCTCTGTGTCATGACAAATGAAAAGTGACTGGACAAAGTAAAGTTTCCTTTTATACGCGGTTGGAGACAGAAGGGGGTCGTGGAGCGAATTAAATAGCTTCGGTGTAAAAGACTATCTTGAGCACTTAGAAAATAATCTTCGCAAGGAAGGGGCTAGATATAAAAAACTCAGGCTATTTTCAGACTCTTGTGTATCCCAAAATAAGAATAGTATTTTATTAGCATCTGTGGCACGTTTCCTCGAAAAGTCCAAAGTTTTCACATCAGTTGAACATTATTTTCCCATTCAAAGTCATAGCTTTTTGCCGCCAGATCGAGTGTTCGGGGACGTAGAGAAAAAAATACAGAAAGAAGAGATTGTATCACCTATGGAGTGTTATAGCCTACTCAGTGATCACGGACAAGTGAGAATACTGCAACAAGATTGGAACATCTATGATCTGAAGGCAAAATAAAGAAAGATTTTGAAAGGGAAACTACTTTTCAGCATCAAGAAAACATGCATCATTCAATGCAGGAAACATGAAATTTTCAAGATAACTTACAAGTTGCTGTTCGATACACATACAGTGGTGAATCAACCATTGTAGAAATACTCAATAAAGGAGACTTCCTTCAAAGAAATGGACTTGGCTCCAAAAATGGAAATAGTAAATCACGTTAGTAAGGAAAAGAGCCAAGATATGGCAAAATTAATGAAATTCATACAAATACCTGGGGAAGCTAAGGAGTTCTATGAAACGGTTCTTAAGGAAAACATACCAAGAACAAGCTGAATGTAAGTGATATGATGGAGGATACAGAATTTGGGGAAACTGATTGAGAAATAAAGAGGTCTAGTCAATAAAGACAGAGATTCATTAATTTTATGTCTGTCAGATTTTGAAGCACTGGTATCGTATATAGGGGCTGCCTGGCCGAGGCGGTAAAGGCGTGCTCGGTTCGCCCGTAAGAAGGTGGGTTCGAATCCCCGTCAGGAAGTCATAAAATTTAAGAAACGAGATTTCCACTTCCGGAGGTGCACATGGCCCTGAGGTTCACTCAGCCTACACCAAAAATGAGTACCAGGTTAATTCCTGGGGGCAAAGGCGGCCAGGCGTAGAGTTAACCACCCTACCCCATCAAGTGCCGAGGTTACGGATAGTGGAAGCCTTTACCTTCCACCCCTCCAGGGGCCTTCATGGCCTGCACGGAGATGACTTTGCTTTTTTTCGTATCGTATATACTATTACCACTACCATTCTTCATTTATAGTATTGTGATAATGTCTGTGTGTAAATTCTGACATTTTATGTTTTTAAATCTGTTTTATATATGCTGTGGAGGACATTTCTTCTCAATAGGATTATGCAATGAGCGAGTTTTTACCTTTTTTGTAAAAACAATTCAAGTTTGTGCTTTTAGCTATACTTATATCAGATTGTAACTAACAAATAAACTGTTTAAGATGTTCTTTGTCAAATTATCCTTTTTACTCTATTGTCTAAACAGTTTTTTGTCTCTCCTGAAAAATTATGATTTTGCAAGGAGTGAGTTTTGAAAAAACTGTCCTCAATTGTGGAACTCCCTTATAGCACAGTTTGTTAGCGAGAGTAACTTAGAGAGAGCGCAAACTGGTGTACTTGTGTGTCTGTGTAGTGTGAAAAAATTAGTAGTAAATATACCTTGCACTTTACAATAAAAAAGTTTTCATTATGTCCTCCAGTTCAATGCAGGTATCCATCATTTTGATGAAGTGATTTATAATCAAACATGTTTTGGCTCATTTTTAGTGAAAAAGCAACAAGAATTGATGTTGAAGGAGTATCATTAAAACCAATGAGAAAGAATATATAAAAACCAAGTGAGATATGATGATAAATTTAAAACAATACGAGGTTGTGGCAAGGCTGAAAACCTCTCAGTCTACAAGTTTTATATGCCTCTAAGATGAGGACAAAATCACAAAATGTAAGAACAGTTTATTTTGAATGGGTCACATGTTCATGTGTTCACCAGGACTAGTGGAAGTGAGATCTCTAAATCAACAAGGTCAGGCCATTCGAGAGGGCAATTATTTAATAAATTGGACTTTACATGATACTGACTGTTTGCACTAATTCGAGTCACACAACGCAGTACCTGGCCTTTGCTCGTTCTTATACTACGTCCACTAACTTCTGTTGCCCTCTAGACTACATAAACCTTAAGTCACAGAATTTAACGCCAGCCCCGCAGTGTAGGGGTAATATGACTGTCTCTTATCCATAGGCTCTGATTTTTTCCCGGCCAGGTCAGGGATTTTTACCTGGATCTGAG
Organism: Anabrus simplex; assembly: GCF_040414725.1. Lineage (NCBI taxonomy): Eukaryota > Metazoa > Arthropoda > Insecta > Orthoptera > Tettigoniidae > Anabrus > Anabrus simplex. Next base: position 47,123,687 of record NC_090267.1, read on the forward strand.
GGCTGGTTCAAGGTTCACTCAGCCTACATGATTACATTTGTGAAGCTATCTGACAGTGAGATAGCAGCCTCAGTTTAGAAAGCCAAGAACAACGGCCGAGAGGATTAGTCGTGCTGACCACATGACAACAAGTTACCTGTAGGCCTTCAGGCTGAGCAGCGGTCGCTTGGTAGGCCATGGCTCTTCGGGGCTGTTGTGCCATGGAGTTTGGTTTGATTTTTTCATAGAATTGAACACTACCACTTGCTGTATATTTATTTTACCACTCCTCCGCCACATGACAATTTTTAAGCACTGCATTCTAATGTACTATGTCCAGGACTTCACTAGAACAGTCTGGCTGCCAGATCGCCGTTGCTCGTTTAACACCGCTCAATGGTCACAAGCGTGGATTACATTTATGGACATTAGCAACTCTAACTTCTGCCTCAAAAAGTTTGGTAAACACCCCTGCATAAAGTTCAAACCATGGACTTTGAGGGGATCTTCTCTACAAAAGGAATAAAATTCCTTCTCCAGTGTACAAATGCATAGCTGGTAGACAAAACTATTTTGCACATCATTCAAAAGCGAGCCAAGCATACCTATGAAGGAACCTCTAACAACTTCCTTTTACCATGACCACAGGCAACTGTTAACATCAACAACCTGAATTTAAGATTGTAGTATCTAAATATATTGTAGTTTTGTAGCAATCAATGTACTGAGAAGCTGCAATAAGGCCTTAAATAAATAAAATGCATGTTATACTACTCTACAAAGTGTGTGTCTATCCAATCCTCCCCACGTATTTACTCCTTCCCTTTCTCGAGTATTTACTTTGCATACTGATCCCTTCTTACATTTTTGGAATTTTTAAGCAAAAATGTTTAAGGGGCAAAAATGCAAAACAAAAACAGTTACAATTATTTATCAGTCAGTTTTTGAATGGAAATTGGCATGTCTGTGGAATAAGTCAATAAAATACATTTTCCTATTAATTTACAAAATTTAGTTGAAATGGCTTTCATGGATATCACCCGTTATGAACAATTCTGATTTTAAAAAAAAACTGCCAGCTATAGTCATGTACCAACATGAACTATTTAAGGAATAAAATAGAGAAACATCAAGAGTAGTAACTTGCTAAACAACAATAGGTGTGCTCACAGGGTGTACTACTTACAAAGCTTGAGAAATTAATAAATAACTAGAGAAGATTTGCTGCTCCACAGTATTCATTATAAATAGGTCAGATAACGTGTCTTGATGTAAAACTGCTTCATGCGCTGCCCAGGTACTTTTTGGAAGGTTTACTTATACTAAGATAATGATAAGATTTGTATTGCATTTAAATTATTGTGTCAATTGAATTTTAGTAGATTTCTTTACTGTGACGTTGATTGGTATTTTATGAACTATTTTGTAGTTTTAGAGTTATTGTTGTATGTCTAATTTACAGTTTTAATTTTAGATGATTTTGTTTAGCGTGGAACTTTGTTCTTGTGGCGGCCCACACCGTGTGGGAGGTAGCTGATACTTTCAAATAAATAATAAAAATAGTAATAAATTGTATGTCTTTCCTACACATCGTGCTATGGATATCATGTACACTACTCCTACTGTCACTGAGACTGTCACCTATTAGCCCAGCAAACCTGAAAACTGTCAATTCAACACTAATCTTGGTCATTTTGGATATTTTCTTTCTCACCCTTTCCAACTCTCATGCTGACAGAAGTTGAACTTTAAATTAAATGCCATCCGGAGTGCCACTATTCATCTCAGCGACCCTGAAAACTATGGATTTAAGAACAATATAAGTTAAAAAATAATAATTTAAGTGCCACTCTCCCACCACTCCACCCCTAGAGGTGCTAGGCGTGTCTTACTCCCATGGTATTTCTCTCTAGTGTTTGCCTATAGCCACAGTCATTTTAAATTGTTCGGCATTGCCAATATCTTTACAGAAATATATTGCTCCTTAACTGTATGCAACCCGCTAAGTAAAGTATGTACCAAGGGGAAGGTTATTTTGTGTGTTGAAAGTGACCCCCCATTATCAGCCAAACACCGAACTACGGCTGTCAGTGTTGCCGGTGTGATAGCTGCACAGGACGCCTCAGTAGTTTCTTGTAGTTCGTTAAGTGTAGCTGGCTTCTGTCAATAAACTTTATTTTTCAAGGTCCCACATAGGTAGAAGTCAAGAGGTGTAAGATCTGGAGACCGTGGTGACTACTAAACAGCTCCTCTTCGATCTATCCATCGTCCAGGTAAATTTTCATCCAAGTAGGCTCTGACATCTCTGTGGTAGTGGGGCAGAGTGCCATCTTGTTGTAGGTAAAATATTTCATTTCCAAATACCCCTTGGATGGCAGGTAAAATCAATGTTTGAAGCATATAAGATACACCTCACCAGTTATGGTACCTTGAAAGAAAAATGGGCCAATCAAACCGCGCGATGACAGACCACACCACACATTAACACAGGGTAGATAACATGTTTGTCCACGTGAACGTGAGGATTTTCAGGAGCCCAATACACACAGTTGTGGGGGTTTACAGTATCGTTCAGTTTGAATTGCGGAATCAAAAGTAGCGTACACTCGCGGTATTCCACACATTATGGTACTAGTCACAGGTAACGTAATACAACGTGCGTTCCATAAGTATTGCGACCAATTTTTTTCTGACGCAACTGTACACCGCAGCGTGTTCTAACCTGCTGGGCTAGGTGGAAGGGGGTGTTAGCTTCAAACTCTCTTTGTCTAATTCGGCACCGAGCTGTCGGAGAGTCAGGACGTGCGTTACCGTCAAGCCCGTTTTGAGTTCATGTAACACGGCACAATGGATCGTTCTGTAGAGCAACGGTACACTATGAAATTTTGTGTTAAACTTAGGAAGTCCGCCACCGAAACGTTTCCATTACTTCAGCAGGCCTTTGGGACTGACTGCTTGTCCAAATCACAACTTTTCCAATGGCACAAGTCGTTCATGGAGGGCCGAGAGGAGATCACCGATGAACCTCGCAGTGGACGGCCATCAACCTCACAAATCGACGAAAATGTGACGTGTGTGCACGATTGTTTGAACTCTGACAGACGGCTGAGCTTTCAACTGATAGCACAAACTCTAAACATGGCAAAAACAACCGTTTTCCGCATTGTGACCGAAGATTTGAACACGAGAAAGGTGTGTGCCAAACTGGTCCCAAAAGTGTTGAACGACAAGGTGCCGAGAAATGTTGGAAATGTGTGAAAATGATCCTAATTTTTTTAACTTGGTTATCACTGGTGATGAGACATGGATTTTTGAGTACGACCCTGAGACAAAAAGGCAGAGTTCGGAGTGGCACACCCCATCGTCGCCCCATCCCAAGAAGGCACACATGAGCAAGTCCAGGATCAAAACCATGCTCGTTGTCTTCTTTGACGTCAGAGGCATTGTCCACCACGAATTCGTACCTACCAGGACTACAGTGAACTCAGCTTTCTACTGGGAAGTGCTCAAAAGACTGAAAAGGAGGGTCTCGCGCTGCCGAAGCGACATCAAGGACACGTGGAAAGATCATCACGACAACGCGCCGAGTCACTGCACCTTCACTGTCAACGACTTTTTGGCCAGGACCAACACCCCAGTGGTTCGCCAGCCAGCCTAGAGTCCTGACCTGGCTCCCGCTGACTTTTTTTTGTTTTCTCAGTTAAAAGGAGTCATGAAAGGAAAACACTGGGACACGATTGAAAGAATCCAGGCGCATGTTACATCGGCTCTAAAGGACATTCCGGAAAAGGCCTTCCAGGCATGGAAACACCACCTCCAGAAGTGTATCGACGCAAGAGGGTGCTATTTTGAAGATTTTTGATTATTTGTACGAATATATTCAATAAATGTTTTTTTTATGAATTTGGTCGCATTATTTATGGAACGCACCTTGTACACACATGTAACGCAGACCTATTGTGTTTCTCACACTGCAGCGCCACCTACAGGCAACACAAATCTAGGGTGTTCCTCACATAGGTGAGCCAATCACAGGGACTCGTACTACCTTGTGATGTTCCTCACAAAGTGGGTACTAATCGTAGGCAACGCCCAAACCCGTGGTGTTTCTCACATAATAGTACTAATTACAGGCAACATAAACCCGTGGTGTTCCACATGTAGTGGAACTAATCACGGGTACTGTAAAACCCATCCTGATTCACACACTGTTACTACTAATCACAAACCTATTGTGTACCTAAACATAGTGGTACTACTCGCAAGTAAAGGCAACCCACGGTGTTCCCTGCATGATGGTACTAATTACAAGCAGTCTCATGGTCCTAATTCGATCATCCCCTTGGTCGCCGCTTACGGCAGGCAAGGGATACCGTGGGTGTATTCTTCGCCTGCATCACCCACCCACAGGGGGTTGTGTATTTGGTCTGTGAGAGCTGTTTTATTTTGCTCAAGTCCACTGGCAGGCCGGTTAGGACCCACCTATCCGCCACTTGGGACAGACCACGTGGGAGTATCACCCCTCCCCCTTGCTACGCCAGCGTAGTAGGTTCGTGGTCAGCAGTATGCAATGTTAGTTGGATATAAAGATGATGTTCAGATAGCAGACGCGACGAATACTGGTGAATTACTGAACTCTATATATCAAAAAAATTGATGAAAACTAAAGTCAGTCAGTACGGCCATTCTATCCGGTCGATTTCCTTCATTTTTTTTAAATGAAAGGTATTTATGCACAGATTTGTCATCAGGCACTATAAATCACTTAACTTTCGCCTTCCTCAAATTATTTGATTTTTTCAATTTTTTGTCTCTTTGAAGCTATCATATCTTTGGCTCTAATTGAGGTACGGAGTTCGTTTTGACCTAAGAACACTCAGTGGATCAAGATCTTTCATTTCAGCTCTTAACTATTCAAAGTGGTTGATTCTGAGGAAAGTTATGAGTGCACATTCAATTTGACGTCCCATTTCTTCAACATTTTTTTTTCTCATTGAAGCAATTAAATCTTTTGTTCTAATTGAGGTACGCAGTTTGTTTTGATCTAAAAACACTCAGTGGATCAAGCGCTTTCTTTTGATATAATAACTGCTTAAATTGGTAGATTCTGAGAAAAGTTATGAGTACATTTGTCTCCATGACGAAGATCTTTCAAGGACTTTTCAACAATTCAGCGCGTAGTGTTGTTCCAAGGAACGTTTAATTCAATTTCTTTGTGTGATGTATTTTCAAGTGTTTTGTTGACATAATCTATATATTAAAAAAATTGATGAAAACTGAAGTCAGTCAGTATGGCCATTCTATCCGGTCGATTTCCTTCATTTTTTTTAAAACTGAAAGGTATTCATGCACAGATTTGTTATCAGGCACTATAAATCACTTAACTTCCGCTTTCCTCAAATTATTTGATTTTTCAATTTTTTGTCTCTTTGAAGCAATCGTATCTTTGGTTCTGATTGAGGTATGGAGTTCGTTTTGGCCTAAGAACACTCAGTGGATCAAGCTATTTCGTTTCAGCTCTTAACTATTCAAATTGGTTGATTCTGAGGAAAGTTATGAGTGCACATTCAATTTCACGTTTCATTTCTTCAACAATTTTCCTCATTGAAGCAATCATATATTTCCTTCTAATTGAAGTACGCAGTTCGTTTTGGTCTAAAAATACTCAGTGGATCAAGCGCTTTCTTTTGAAGTAATAACTACTTAAATATGAGTACATTTGTCTCCATGACGAAGATCTTTGAAGGACTTTTTAACAGTTCGGCGCGTAGTGTTGTTCCAAGGAACGTTTAATTCAATTTCTTTGTGTGATGTATTTTCAGGTGTTTTGTTGACATAATATTACATTCTATTACCACAGCAGATCATGTGCTTTATTTCATTAACATGAAACTTTGCAAATACATCCGTGATGATAGTAACGAACAACACCATACTTTGTACATTGCGGGCAGAGCCAGCGAGAAACTGCTAGTTTATATATGATAATAAAGACAGTTACAAAAAGATTCAAAAGTTAAAAGTTAGAAAAGCAGCTGGGATTGATTAGATTTCTGGAGATATATTAACGTCTATGGGTTGGGATACAGTGCCATATCTGAAATACTTATTTAATTACTGTTTGCATGGAAGAGCAGTACCAAATGAATGGAGAGTTGCAGTAATAGCCTATAAAAAGAGAAAGAGTGACAAACATTAAGCATATAGGCCCTAATTACAGGCCAGTCAGTTTGACATGTGTTGTTTGCAAGCTTTGGGTAAGCATTCTTTCTGATTATATTAGACACATTTGCAAAATTACTAACTGGTTTGAAAGAAGGCAGTTCGGGTTTAGGAAAGGTTATTCCACTGAAGCTCAACTTGTACGATTCCAGCAAAATATACCAAATATTTTAGATTCAGGAGGTCAAATGGACTCTATCACTACTGACCTATCATGGGAGATTGAGGAAAATTAGGATTATTGGACTAGACAAAAGAATGGTTGAATGGGTGGCTAAATTTCTAGAAAATAGAACTCAGAGAATTAGAATGGGTGAAGTGTTATCAGACCCTGTAATGATTAAGAGTGGGGTCCTGCAGGGCAGTATTATTGGACCTTTATGTTTTATTATATATAAAGCGTCTCCCACATAAACTAAAACCGTCCAAGCAGCGTTTTTATTCTCCGATACGTACGCTGCAGTATTGGAGGCAGACGCATATTTCTTGACCTTGCAGGAAGTGAGCATGTGTTCGACCATGCAATCATCAGTTGCCAGTCTGAACCTCAGCTGTTAACATGGTGAGACAGTTATCATTGCAACAGCGAATTTTCGTATGTAAAAGTTATTTTAAGTACAAGTCAGTTTGACGGATACGCGATGCATTTGCTCAGCAATTCTCTGGTGAAGTGCCACCTCATGAGCACAGATTCATGTAATATATATAATTATACAAAATAAGAGTTTTGTCTGTACATTGCTAAGAATTTTAAAAGAATGGTATTCCTGTATCAGTTGTGTCCACAATAACAAGGAAACGCAATCTTTACTTTTCCGTAATTTCAGTCTGTTACTTTACCATAATTCTGTCTCTGTATGTAGGTACGGGCATCACGAGGAAAAGGCTGAAGAGAATTTAATGAAAAACGGTATGTAAAGTCGGGGAATAAGTCACTACAATATAGGCCATAAATAATTTTATTCACGCTAAGTGAAATGGTAGTTTAGGAGAAGGCCTATAATTTAATTCTCAAATATTTATGTTATTAATGATCCTACAGATAAATATTACAACTAAAATTACACAGTATTAAATTTCCAATCATTTATGTCTTATAAATTTTTACAATACCGTCATCCAGCTCCATGGCTAAATGGTTAGCATGCTGGCCTTTGGTCACAGGGGTCCCGGGTTTGATTCCCGGCAGGGTCAGGAATTTTAACTATCATTGTTTAATTTCGCTGCCACGGGGGCTGGGTGTATGTGTTGTCTTAATCACCATTTCATCCTCATCATGATGCGCAGGTCACCTACGGGAGTCAAATCAAAAGACCTGCCCCTGGCGAGCCAAACATGTCCTTGGACACTTCCGGCAGTAAAAGCCATATGCCATTTCATTTCACCATACCATCCATGATAAGAGAAACGTCCATAAATTTTGATTTTTGTTGCCAAGTCCATATCAACGTCGAGTCAGAAGAAAATGGGTAAACAAAATTTAATGAAAATCGGTATGCAAAATCAGGGAATAAAGAACTACATCTACGCTATAAATAATTTTACCCGCCCTGGTTGAAGTGGTAGTTTAGGAGAAAGCGCCTAGCTGCCACTCGTCTCCGATAGATGGGATTACTGCTGTGTACAAAGTATAACAGCCTGCCTGAATATTGGCAGGAAGAAGCTGGCGAATTGGATCAATCTCTTCTTTAGCATGCCATTCCTCTGGTTCTTCAATTTTCTGATACTGCTAGTATATAACACACTGATTCATCATAGCATTCCAGCTATTCAATCCCTACTCTGAAGCACTGATTGGAATGAGCACTGTGCACACTTAATGGAATAATGGCAGAGGAGGGTTCACGGCCATCTGCGGCCTGGTCATTCCAGCCAGCTCTGTACTTTTGGAATGTTAGATCAGCAATGTAGTACTGTTTGTTAAAAGTGAAAAAATGTGCGATTTTTGTAATTGATCGAGTATTTCATATAATAGCATTGCTTTTAAATGCGACATTCCTACTGATGTCATTGTACTAACCTATGTTTACTTTAGTTGGGAAAACCACAAAGACAGTCTTTCTGAGAATTCTGCAGCAATGCACAGGTACATCTGCTAGTTGTAATTAAATCTGAATCTATTTGGCTCAGTGATCAATAAAAAATATGTTTGCACACAAACAGTTTTAACAGAGGAAAAGCTAGATGATGATGGTGTGAATCTGGAAGAGTCACCGAATAAATAACTGACAAAATTAGCAAAAAGCAAGGGTTTCTTCTGCACACAGAGCTACAAAGCTGTTGCACATCAAGTCATACAGATTTACAATGGCCCACTGTTTAAAACCTGCTGATCTATTCAGAAGAGTGAGATACTGTGAGTGGTATCTTGCATTATTGAATGATCATTTATTCAACCCACACCTGTGGTCTTTTCGGATGAGGCCTGGTTTCATCTTAATGGTTGCGAGAACAGTCATAACTCTCGCTATTGGTGTGCAGAAAATCCTAAGGGTTTTTATGAAATGCCTCATTATGATAGGAAGATGGGTGTTTGGTGTGCTGTTAGTGCAAGATGAATAACTGGGTCTACTGTTTTCAAGACAACTGTAAATGCAGAGAGATATCAAGATGACATTTTGATGGCGTTCTTTCACCAGTTAATGGAAGAAGAAAAATTGTGTGGGTGGTTTCAACAAGATTCAGCCCCTGCTAATACAGCAGAAGATTCCCTTCTTACAGTCTCTGAAGTGTTTGCAGACAAAAAGATCAGTGCTGGTTTATTTCCCCCTCATTCTTCAGATCTAACCGTGTGTGACTTTTACTTGTGGGGTAAACCAAAATAAAAAGTTTATTGAACAAATCCTCACACATTGGAGGAACTAAAAGAAAACATTACGAATTAAATCAGAAACATTACAGTGGCAGAATTTGCTCGCATCAGCCAGAATGTGGTTACCAGATCCAATGCCTGTATAACCCAAGAAGGATGGCACGTCCAGCACCTTTTATAAGGTAAGATTTCATATAAGATGTATACATGTTAAAAACAGGGCAGCCGTGCATGACATAAGTTCGGCTGAGGCAACTGCTGTAGTGCAGAGTACAAACGCCATACGTTCGGTTTTAGTTTGTATAAGAGATCCTGCATAATTGATATTAGTAAAGAAGTGGAATCACAGAGAAGGCTATTTTTGGATAATGTTATACTGTATAGAGTAGTAAATCAGTTGCAAGATTGTAAATGACAGCAGAGAGACCTAGGCAATTTTGTGAGATGGACAGCAGATAATATTATGATGGTAAATGGGATGAAAAGTGAGGTTGTAAGTTTCACCACCAACAAAAGTTATGTCAGTATTAATTACTGTGTTGATGTGGCAACAGTACCTCATGATGAACACTGTACGTACCCAGGTGTTGATATGAGGAATGATTTTCATTGGGGTAATCATATTAACGAGGTTAAGAAAGGTTAAGATCTCTTCACATGGTTATGAAAGAATTTAGGGGTTGTAGTAAGAATGTAAATGACGGGCATGTAAATCTCTGGTAAGACCCCAATTAGAGTATGGTTCCAATGTATGGGACCCACACTAAAACTACTAGATACAAGAACTGTAAAAGATCCAAAAGAAAGCAGCACAATTTGTTCTGGGTGATTTCCGATGAAGGAGTAGTGTTACTAAAAAATGATTAATTTATAGGAAACGAGTAAGTGATTAAAATACATTATTCAAGGGAAATGTTTGATATATTTCCAAGTTCTTTAAAGTCATTAAGAAGAAGCTAGGTAAACAACTGATACGGAAACTGCCACCTAGGTGAGAGCCCTAACTGCAGATTATTGATGACTGATTGAAAGTTCTCACGATGACGATGTGATTTCACGAATGGAAATTAGCATTTCCGTACTTCACAGCATAATCGCCGCACTTTTTATACCAAATTTTTCGAAGAAATAGTATAGTGCGACCATTACGCGAAGAATACCAGTATTTGTACTATTCAAAACAATTAATTCGCAATCAAATTGTACGCCTATTTGATACAAGTTTAAGGTGCACGTAATACTCGCGTATAGGCCTATACATCAAATTAATTAAAATAGTCCAAATCAAAGTTCATAATATATTCGCAATAGTTCGGCGAACGTTTCTCCAATCTGAAAATAAAAATGAACTTAAGAAGTTAACTGTCATTGATTCGAGCATTAATGTTAAAATATTACACTTGCAAAAAATGACAGCACTGTTGTGAAATACGGACTTACCGGTAAACAATTTAGTGTTCTTTTCCTTCGCACCGACTGACCGTGTCGTCGCATGAACTTCATGACCCACCCACTACTCGCCTTAAACTGAGTTACGGGAATGTTGTGTTTCCGCGCTACCTCCCGTGCCTTCATTTGTATCATTCCGTATGATACACTGCAGCCATTGTTACGTATTTTCTTGACGTACACAAACACTTCTTGGTCAATTTTCGGAAACTTTCCTGTTTTAGGACCTCTAAACGCGCGTCTAGAAGAGTTTGTGTTTTTTAACTTGTCTTTTACTTTCCGCCAGTCACGCACCAACTTTTCACTCACTGAAAATTTTCTCTCCGCAGCTCTGTTTCCATGCTGTTCAGCGAAGAAAATTACTTTTAACTTGAAGCCCGCAGAATAGTTTCTATAATTACCCATAATCACAAATAAATGATTCACACGTTAATGTGTTGCTATGTCCGTAACTGTTCAGTATTATTGTACGGTATTCAAAAAGAAAATGTGTCTGCAACACACGCCAAAACAGAACTTGAATTCTCACTCACACTTGCACGTCAACAGTAGGCCTAATCAGGTGACTCACAAACGCATGCATTTGTACATTCAAGAGCAGTCGATACTTCGACGAGATTACCCAATAAATGCGGAACGGGAAAACCTCTACACCCTCAGGACGTGAAGAGGTTGCAAGCAAGCGTGTACCTACTCGCAAATCTCCCAATACCGGAAGGTTCGGGTATGAATTATAGCAGACCAAGAGAATGTGACCCACGGCCACAAGCGGCTGGTTACATGACAATTATATCAAAAAAGAACTTATTAATTTCGATGTTTACCACTGAAAAGAACAAATACGGGTCTAACTTTCTTTTCGTGAATTGGATTCTCAGCGACTAATTTTTTCGTCGTTTGTTTGTACGTTCTCACCAGTGTATCCCTGGTTGCAAGTTGCAAGGCTTTGAAGGCCGTAACAAGAAAACAAGTGCCTACGCTGCCGATATTTCCCGGCGAAGTAGCCGACAAGCGGTAACTTTCAGCCTTACGAATTTCTAATGAGAACTTATATGCCATTGGTGAATAAATTATACACTGTCTCGCAACCACGTTGTCAAATTACCGATGAGCCATGCGTCGTAGATATAACGATATTATTTATTTACGTATGTATACGTTGTCATAAAAATTAGCAGTACAACGTTGTGCGGCTCGGCCGACGTCGCAGTGGAAACACAAGATAGTCACGATTGTCATAGCGACAACACAAGGCTGCCAACTCAGAAATTATAAATATTTTCAAGACCATTGGTCTGGATAGGTTAGGTACAGCTTGTGACAAAACTATTGAACTAGGGGCAAACAAGAACCCCAGGTCTCTAGTATCCCGCGTCACAATAAGTCCGGCTAGTGACAGAAGCATATGACTGGATTGGTTAAGGTTCTGCCTTGTGAAAAGACCATTGGTCTGGATTGATAAGGTCCAGCTTGTGACAAGACCATTCAGCAGGGGTTCCAGTGACCAGTGGTGTAGCGTGAGATTTTAAAAAAAAATGGGAACGCTACAGTTTAACCCTCCAAGTGGCAAGTATTTTTCTCTAAATACCAGGCCATTCACTGAGGCATTGCACACAGATTTAAATAGAGAGAAACGTTTGACACACAGTTCACCATTTTATTCAGAAAACCATATTTTACATGCTCATGTAAGTACCAGACAGTTCACTTACATATCCGCCGAATATTACATCATTAAAATGTTGAAAAATTAACTACCGGTACATTTTTGTTATTCAGATTTTTATGTTAAACACATGAAACAACACCAATTTTTGTAAAAGTACTGTATACAAAATACACACAATTTATTTTAAGTTCCAAAAATATATAGTTCACTTAATGCAAATACAGGAAGAAAAGTACAAAAGAATTAAAATTCCGAGCTGCACACAGATCCGTCAGCCGCCGAGCAATACCCGGAGTCACCATTGGAGAGTTTCCTTTCCCTACCAGGCCTCGCTGGTCTCCAGAAATGCTGCCATTTATGGTAGCAAAAGATCGAAATTCAGGATTCACACCCTCAGTATCAAGATTGGGAAAGTCACATACCCGAATTACAAATTCCTACTGCTGGGCTTGATAATACAGAGAAATGTTTTATTTATAATTTGGCAGGATACATTCTAAAATATTATAGGCCCTACAGTTTGTTCATTGCAAACTCGGTACCGGTATCAAGTTTATCCTCAAGTGGTGTTCTTATGGAAATAAAAGATAACTAGCTGAAACCCATCAAGACATGATGGTCAATGAGGTGAATATTTGATGATGTTTGTTATTTAGAGGCCTAACAACTAGGTCATCGCCCCTAATAGGACGAGGTGTAACGAAATGCAAATTAAAACTTCAAAATGTATCCACTGACTATAACCTAAAACAAATGGTGATGAGAAAATGATCGTGAAACGAAAACAATCACTGGATCCAGTTCTTCTTTTCTTCATGGGGCCTCTAAATATTCATTCGTAATTAGTGTCGACCTCTAAGACCTTTTGCTACCATGTTTTTCCTTCATTCCCACCTAGATATACCTGCTCCCTTCACAAAGCTGCAGGTTGTTCTTATTGGGTCTTCTTGGATTTTCTCTCTCTCTTCACCTGGTAGTCCTAGAGTGGAGAGTCTGATTCTACCCAGCGCCTCACATTCGAAAAGTATGTGTTCAGCTGATTCCTCTGTTTCATTCCATTTCCTACACTACTGTCTCTAATTACTCCAATTCTATGTAGGTGCTTTTCTAGATGGCAGTGTCCTGTCAACAGTCCTACTACCCATCTTATATTTTTTCTGCTGTGTTTCAACAGTTCTTTAGTATGCTTCTTGTTTGGTCCTTTTATCAGTTCCTTTGCAAGCCTGCATCCTGGAGTATTTTTCCAGTTTTCCATTTGTTTCTTTTGTACCCATTTTCCTATGTTGTATCGGGCTTGTCCATAGGAAATCCCACATAGAGGTTCTGGGCCTACAGAATGTGTTTCTGCCCCTTTCCTGGCCAGTTTATCTGCCTTTTCATTTCCTTCTATACCTGCATGCACTGGTACCCATATTATTACGACAATATTGTACTTTGAGAGCTTCAGGAGAAGTGAATGGCAATACCAGACAATTCTGGATATTATCCGGACTGCTTCTAGTGCCTTAATGGCCGCTTGGCTGTCCGTAAAAATGAAAATGTTCTTATTCCTATAGTTCATTTTCAGATTTTCTTCAAGACATGTTGTGATAGCTATCACTTCAGCTTGAAAGACTGTAGTGTATTTGTCCAGGCTCATCTGGATTGATCTCTCAGGTCTACCCCTGTTGATCCCTCCTCCTGTGCCATCCTCAGTCTTTGAGCCATCAGTCCACCACACTATATCTTCTTTTTCAGTATTCCATTTGTTGATATCCCAGTCTTCTTTTTTTAATTATCTGGGTCTCAAACGGTTTTTCAAAGTTGTACTTTGGTGGATCCAGTTCACAATGTCTTAATTACTGAGATGGTGCTTATTATCTAAAGGGGTCCAAAATCCAGGTCACCGGCCTCTCACGATGGTACTAAAAATAGAACCATGGTGTTCCTCCTACAGTGGTACTAATCACTAGCAAAACAGAACCATGGTGTTCCTCCCACAGTGGTACTAATCAGAAGTGATGTAGACTCATAGTGTTTCTAGCATGGTGGTACTAATCACAGGTAATGTAAACCAATGGTATGTCACACAATGGCACCACTCGCAGGTAGTACAAACCCATGGCGTTTCGCACATCAGGGCACCACTCACAAGCAACGCAGACCCATAGTGCTCCTCACCTGGGTGTACTAATCACGAGCGCCAGTATTCCCACGGTGTTCCTCACTTGGTGGAACTAATCACATGTCACGTTTACTCATGGAGCCGCTCACATAGTGGTACTAATCATAGACAATTCAGACCCATGGTGCATCACACATTATGGTAATGCCTATAGGCAACACAATCCCATGGTGTTCCTCACATAATAATACTACTCTCTAGCAACATAGACCAATGGTTTTCCTCAAATAGTGGTACTAATCACAGGCGTCAGCAAAACCCGTGGTGTTTCTCACACTGTAGTACTAACCGCAGGCAATGTAGACCCATGGTGTTGCACATAAAGTGGTACTACTCATAGGTAACGCAGACCATACTGAAGACACTGGAACGGACCAGTGGAATACACACGATGACCTCTTTCACAAGCAACACTCAGGCCTATAATGTTCCACACAGAATGGCACTGCTCCTATATATAACATCGACCCATGGTGTTCCGCATGTAATGGTACTAATCACAAGTAATCTTATGGTTCTAATGCCATCTTCCCTTGGTTGCCCCTTTTAGTCGTCTCTTATGACAGGCAGGGGATACCATGAGTGTAGTCTACGTCTGCGTCCCCCACCAACAGGGGGGTAGAGAGAGGGGGAAAAAAGGAAAGAGAAGGGATCCGACACTGCCTAAGATCCATAAAAATGATGTTCCCCTCAGACCTACTGTCAGTGCAATAGGTTCTCCTACGCATGCTCTGGCTAAATACCTAGCAAATTGCTTCGGCCTCACATAGGACGCACTGAATCATACGTCAGGGACTGTCGGTATTTCGTCAACAAGATGTCAACCATAACCCTTCAACCTAATGCACTTTTGGTGAGTTTCGATGTGGAGTCCTTGTTCACTAAAGTGACGACTGACTCGGTCATGTCTCTCATTGAACACCTGTTCCATGAGGACATTACTAAGCTATTTTACCACTGCATGACTTCCAGCTATTTCTTGTGAGGTGGGAATTTTTACGAACAGACAGAAGGAGTGGCTATGGGAAGTCCACTTTCGCCCATAATTGCTAATTTCTTTATGGAGCATTTTGAGGAGGAGGCTATTGCTTCGGCGCCCGTCAAACCTATGATGTGGTGGAGGTATGTTGATGATGCATTTGTGGTCTGGACAGAAGGTCTTGAGAAACTTAATCTATTTCTAAACCACCTAAATCAACAACATCCTTCAATAAAATTCACTATGGAGATGGAGTCGGACGCATGCCTAGACGCATGTTCTAGTAAGAAAGAAACCGGACGGCTCCTAAGGACATACCGTCTATCGTAAGCCTACCCACACAAATCACTATCTTCATGCAGATTCTCACCACCATCCAGCACAAAAACAAGGCATTCTCACGACACTTGCCAAGAGGGCGAGACAAATTTGTGAGCCATCAAATATCCAGGTGGAGATGGACACGCTCAAAGTCGTGTTCAATGGTAATGGTTACAGCGATTTCAAGATTCATAGAGCCCTGCATCCCAGAGAAACGACCAAGCAAAGCTCACAGAAGGAAGAAGTGAAGGGAACTGCCTACTTGCCTTACATTCACAACACCACAGATCGAACAAGGAACATGCATGATCCGGGGTTTTAATTAAAAATGTGATAATAAGACTCGAAATTTCATGCAGAATTCAAAAATGTGGTCAGAATATAGAAATAATAACTCTAAATATGATAAAAATCCAAATTAATGTATGAAAATGTCACGTGATGCAAGTACACGATCTCATTGGTCTGACGTCATCGTACAGGTTGGCCGTGTTAGCAGACGAAATAACAGATAGTGTGATGTGAGAAACAGGATATACTTCACGTATTTGTACTTTATGTTAGTGTCTGGTATAGTTAAATTCAATGTCTATACATCGTATAATAATCTGAGTGTTATAATTTTATAATATTAATGTGGCAAAGGACCATAAGAAAAAGAAGAAATGCATTTTGGCGAGCCGGAGAAATGCCGGTGATATATCGGGAAAGTATAACTGATAGTTTATCGCTGTGAAGATCATTTTAATGTAAGGTGAATTTCTATGAACTTTTAAGCACGTTTCCATGAGTGCTATTCAAATGGTAAAACTTTTAAGTTAAATCTATGATGCTTTAATTAAATGCATCAATTGCATCTTAGAATCTGAAAGTAATAAACAGTGCATAAGTTAATGCTGATTATTAAAGTAAAGTTTTGGGTGATCCATGTCAAAGTAATAAATCAAAGTGTTTATGAGCCAAACTGACAGCTCTAGTTACACACATTTATCTTGGCATGCAGCAGTTATTATTTTATTTCTTTACTAGCTGATATACCCGTGCTTTGCTATGGAATTCTACATTGTATACAGTATTCTAGGTTAGGTAGTGTACACGTTGTGAGCAAGATTGTATTAAATTGCGTAGCACTTAGCGTTACCCTTGAAACACGATGGGGAAGTCACCAAACGTCTTTTCTCATATGAAGACTGGGTTACGGAATTTTCACTGTAAGGGTAGGCCCCGTTGCCTACCATCAGTCACAAGCAGGTTGGGGAGTTTTCATTTTAATGACAGACACTCACTCTCCACCTGCCTTTTTACATCCTCAGAAAGACTGTCTTAGTAGTTTCCCCAACTGAAATGAACATATGTCATTACAATGACGTCAGTATGAATGGCGCGATTAAAAGCAAAGCTTTTATATGAAATACTCGATCAAATGAAGAAGCACACATTTTCTCACTTTTAACGAACAGTACTACGCTGCCGATCTAACAGCCCAAAGTTCCAGCGCTGGAATCACCAAGCCGCAGAGAGCCGTGATCCGTGAACACACTTCGTCTTATCTTCGGTCGGGTTGGTGTGTCGAATAGTGGAGATGTAGGTGCTCGCTAAGAGAGGATTTTTGGATATTCCGTCGCTAAGGGGGTAAAAAGGGGGGTGAAATTTTAAAATGAGTGTATCTATATCTCAAAACTTGCAAAGTTTACAGACGTAAAAATTGGCATTTAAAGTCTTCTCTAAAAATGAATAGACAAGTATTTTTTTGTTTTCAGAAAATCCCTATAGGAGGGGGGAAAAGGGTGAAAAAGGGGTTGAATGCCTTTAATCAGAATACCGGTACTTATATCTCAGAAACTGAAGATATTACAGACATGAAAATTGGTACTTTTGATCTCTTTTAAAAATAAAGAAATACGTATTTTTTTGTTTTTGGAAAATCCAATTACTGGGAGAGTGAGAAGGGGGATGAATTTTTAAAGTGACTGTATCTATATCTAAATACTTTGAAAGTTTACAGATCTAAAAATTAGTACTGAGAATCTTCATTAAAAATAAAGAAACACGTATTTTTTTGTTTTCGGAAAATCCCATTAGGACGGGTGAAAATGGGTGAAAATATGGTGGATGCCTTTAATGAGGATACTTATATCTCAGAAACTGAAGATATTACTGACTTAAAAATTGGTGTTTGGGATCTCCTTTAAAAATTAAGGAACAAGTATTTTTTATTTTTGGAAAATCAAATTAATGGGGATGTGAAAAGGGGGTGAATTTTTAAAATGAGTGTATCTATATCTCTAAACTTTCAAACTTTACATATGTAAAAATTGGTACATAGAATCTACTTTCAAAATAAAGAAACACGTATTTTTTGTTTTCGGAAAATCCCAATAGGAGGGGTGAAAAATCGTTGAATTCCTTTAATGTGGTTCCTTATATTTCAGAAACTGAAGATGTCACAGACCTGAAAATTGGTATTTGGGATCTCCTTTATAACTAAAGAAACATGTACTTTTCGTTTTTGGAAATTCCAAATAGTGGAGGGTTGAAAGGGGGTTGAATTTTTAAAATGATTGTACCTATATCTCAAAATTTTTAAAAGTTTACAGATGTAAAAATTGGTACTTAGTATGTCCTTTCAAAATAAAGAAACACGTATTTTTTTTGTTTTCGGAAAATCCCAATAGTTGGGGTGAAAAGGAGTGAAAAATGGGTTGAATGTCTTTAATGAGGATACTTATATCTCAGAAACTGAAGATATTACAGACCTGACAAAAGGTACATGGGATCTCCTTTAAAGATAAAGAAACATGTACTTTTTGTTTTTGGAAAGTCCAAATAGTGGAGGGTTGAAAGGGGGGTGAATTTTTAAAATGAGTGTATCTTTATCTCAAAACTTTCAAAGATTACAGACGTAAAAATTGGTACTTAGAATCTACTTTCAAAATGAAGAAACACATATTTTTTGTTTTCGGAAAATCCCAATAGGAGGGGTGAAAAGGGGTGAAAAATGGCTGAATGCCTTTAATAAGGATCCTTATATCTCAGAAACTGGAGATGTTACAGACCTGAAAATCGGTATTTGGGATCTCCTTTATAAATAAGGAAACATGTACTTTTGTTATAAGAAAATACAAATAGGCGGGGGGGGGGGGGGAGGTGAAAGGGGGGGTGTATTAAAAAAATTAGTGTATCTATATCTCAAAACGTCAAAAGGTTGGAGATGTAAAAATTGATATTTAGATTCTCCTTTAAAAATAAAAGAACATGTATTTTTTTGTTTTCTGTAAATCCCAATAGGAGGGGTGAAAAGTGTGAATACGGTGTTGAATGTCTTAAATGAGGATACTTATATCTCAGAAACTGAAGACATTACAGACCAGACAGTTAGTATATGGAATCTCCTTTCAAAATACAGAAACATGTATTTTGTTTTTGGAAAATCTAAATAATGGGGTTAAACAGGAGTGACAAATTGGGGTGAATTTTTAGAAAGACTGTATGTACAGTATATCTCAGAAACGTAAAATGTTACAGACGTAAAAACTGGTATTTGGAATCTCCTTTTAAAGTAAAGAAACAGGTATTCTCGGAAAATCCAATGAAGCGAGGGTGGGTGGTGGTGGGGGGTGAAAAATTGAAAAATTAATTGAATTAATTGTAAGAGGATACTTACATCTAATAAAATGTAAAGTTGTTACAGACGTAAAAAGTGGTATTTAGATTTCCTTTAAAAATAAAACGACGCGTTTTGGGGGAGGGGGGTTCGGGGAATAATCTTTGGGGGCGGGTGTGAAAAGGAGTTGTATTCGTTTCATGAGGACACATATCTCAAAATCTGAAGTTAATCGGTATTTTGAAGATCCTTTACTATTAAAGAAACAAATATTTTTTGCCGGAAAATTCACTTAAGGGGGTGAGGGGAGTGTGAAAGTAAGTGAAAAAAAGTTAATTATTTTTATGGGAATACTTATATCTAAAAACTGAAGGTAACACACGTAAACATTGGTATTTGGAATCTCCTTTAATCATAAAGAAACTTGCCTTCCTTTTTTGGGGGTGGGGGGGTAAATCAACTTAGCCGCGGTGGGGTGAAAACGGAGGTGAGACCAATTGATTTTACTGTTCCTAATTTACTTATAAGGAGCCTCCGTGGCTCAGGCGGCAGCGTGCTGGCCTCTCACCGCTGGGTTTCGTGGTTCAAATCCCGGTCACTCCATGTGAGATTTGTGCTGGACAAAGCGGAGGCAGGACATGTTTTTCTCCGGGTACTCCGGTATTCCCCATCATCATTCATTCCATCAACACTCTCCAATATCATTTCATTTCATTTGTCATTCAATAATCATTGCTCCAGAGGAGTGCGACGGGCTTCGGCAGCCGGCACAATTCCTATCCTCACCGCTAGCTGGGGGCTTTATTAATTCCATTCCTGACCCGGCTGAATGACTGTTGATTTTCAATGGACTTATTCTGATCATAAACCGATCATTTTTAATCTTTCCTGGGTTCGTTTTCAAGAGCCATCTTTTCCTTTGGAGAACCTTCTTAGATTACAGTAGATTCTGCTGGCATATAATTAGAAATTTAAACACATTTGAAATAAACGATAGGTATAAGATTGACCGTACAATTGTTCACTTCTATAATAAGGTCAATAATACACGGAAGTATGTCATTCGTATCGCCAGAAGTCCTGCGCACTTGCCTACGGGAGACAATGGTGCTGGTCATACTGTCATCAATGACAATGGCAGCAGATGTAATTTACCGCCAAATAGAAGTCTTGCATCTTGCTGTGGGGTCCAGAACATCAATAATAATAATAATAATAATAATAATAATAATAATAATAATAATAATACCTAAATTCAATTAATTTCAACCACCCTAATAATAATAATAATAATAATAATAATAATAATAATGTCCTGGACCGTCGTCAACATGTGCGATCCGTGCTGGAAACGGGTCCTGGACGGGTAATGACTACGATTGCAGTCCGGCCGCCGGTTTAGTACCGCCAAGGCACCTAAGAGGACACCACGCCGGATCTCCTCAAGGATTTGATCCACATTAAAAATGCTTATAGGAAAGCATGGCTAAGATTTAGGAACCCAACTGACCGGGTGGAATACCTGGACCTAGCCCGGGAAATACGAAATCGATTGCTGGAAAGAAAGATTGAAAAATGGGAGGAACGTTGCCGTAATCTCTCAGTAAACGAGTCAGATTACGAATATCGGCGGGTTGTATATAAAACGATAAGCATTCAATTATAAATTTCAGTATATTACCGTAGCGAAGCACGGGTATCTTGCTAGTTTTATATATATAGATTGAAAAGCTTACATTTGTAAACATCACCTTCCTGTCGATAGCCCTGCGGGACTACATTCTGGCACCTCGGCATCACCAAAAAGCGTAAAAGTAGTTAGTGGAACGTAAAGCCAATAACATTAATTACATTTTAGTTTTCCACAAGCTGAGCATATCAAGCAAGAAGAGTGTCTTGATGACATTTTAGTCACTCGGTATATGAATGAATGTCTTTGGGTGTTGTGGATTTTTACCCTTCATAAGCAAAAGACTTTAAAAGTTTTTAGGCCTAGATGTAGTGTTTGCTAAGTTTATTTACTCACCAGAAGATGCAGTACCGTCATGACCTCCTATGCAGCACTGTTCCTCATCAAGAATTAGTGTGACGATATATATTTTTTTTTTGGATCTGACCTTGTGCTCAGGACGTATTTTGCATTTTACTATGCATTTCCCACTTCATCGCTTCACTTGAACATAACCCTAAAGCACTGTCACCATAATTTTATCTGCCAGCACTCTAACATGAATATAGGTTAGTGTAGGCCCTATTGTTCAATATATGTGTAGAAAATTAACTAGACATTTAATGTTTCTTTTTCATGGGTCTCGGAATTGGGAGGCAAGTTGCCCTAACCATAAATCTATATTTTTCAGGAATGATACGTTATAGAATTAAAATACTGTAATGCTAGCTATATTTTAATGCTATTCTCTAATACGGGAATCAGTCATGAAATAAATGGCAAAGGTGATTTAAGTGTTTTCTATCCATGTTCATTGTCATCTAATACTATGAGTACAGTACATTGTACGTACGGTATATGAAAGATGCCACTTACCAGTTTAACCCTCTACTGCATACTGTTGTCGTTAGGCAACAAATAACTTTTGACCTGTATTAATGGATAAATATTGTACATAGAGGTAGTTTTACGGCACACCTTCAACTCTACAGTCAATTAAACATATATCCCAGTTGTACTTGCGCCTTGCAGTACGTACCCAAGGTCAGAAGGTAGTAATGTTCAGTCTTTGAATGTTAAAAGCTTAGCGTAAAATCGTGAAAATTCGTATATATATCCCACTATGGCAATCCACATCACATACGAGTGTTAAGCTATTAGCCCCAACTAAGAATTGTTGGTACATCTAAAACACTGAACGTATGTTGAACATTAAAGTTTGAAATTTTCTTCACCAAACAAAAACGAAAAATAATTCATGCAGTAGAGGGTTAATTTTGATCCGCCTATTTCTGCAGCCACAAAACAGTCACTTTTTTCCAAGAATGATGGCATCTACATATGGTGGATTGTCCGACTGTGTTGTTTTGAACACTTCTTAGATACTTTTGAAGTTATTCGCGATGACGAATAATAACCATTCGGCTTTTAGTAACAGCTGATGCACAATGGCTAGTAGAGCTGGATGCGGTATTGGATTGTGACGTCACAGCCAGCCGCTTATGTCAGAGTACGTTTTACTCTCCTTGCAGAAAGAGACTTTTAAATATTTTTTTACTGGTAGAAAACAAGGCAACATACCACAATGTGATATGTTCTAATAGTATTTCGTTGGTGTACTTTTCAAAAACAAATATTTTGAAAATTACGCATGTTCCCCATTGCCAAGGTCTTCCGCAAACACAATATAAAAACTGTGTTTGGCACTGCCACTAAAATTGCTCACAGTCTGAGTAAAACTAAGGACAAATTGTCCCCACTTTTACATCCTGGGGTATACTAAATTCCCTGTACTTGCGGTAAGGTATACATCGGCCAAACATGCTGGTCCATTGGTACCCGTATCAAGGAACATAAACGTAATATTCGTCTCAACCAACCAGACAAATCTATCGTCGGGTCATGATGTCATGTTCCAAGATGCTCGAGCTCTTACCCACACTAGACACTACAGGTCCAGGATTATATGGGAAGCTGTGGAAATACGTAGAAATCCTAACAATTTCAACAGGGACACTGGCTATCAATTAAGTAATACCTGGTTGCCAGCCATTATGAATTTACGTCGGTAGTTCCCTTCCCTGTCCCTTCACTATTGTTATTTCATCTCGGTGTTTTCCAAATTCATACGTTCCTCATCGCCAGATGTTTCATTCCAGGCTTGTGTCAATGTCATACACCCGTCAATGACATATGTTACATACAAATGTTATGTGAACTTCTGATGGTTCGGTCAGCTTCAGCTTCGAATGCTGTGCCACGTCTGGGGAGCCATCTGGTGTTGAATGAACGTACAATTTCCACTTCATATAATGTCTAAATTTAAAGAGTCATTGTTTAAGAAGCCTTCGTCGTGGACAGTTGAGATTTTCTTCTGATGACGCAGAGCAAAGTTCTCTGTGAAACGTAAAGAATTTCACCTTATTTTCTTGACACGGCATTAGTCCAAAAGCCTATACAGTATCAGTAAGATAAAGTTCTCAAAAAATTGTCTGAAGCCTTGAATCACTGGAATGAAACAGAAAAACTGAAGAATTCCTCATCCAATGTAAAATGACTGCTACTGATCCATAAAAAAAAAAAAAAAAAAAAGAACATGCTTATGAAAAGGCTCAGTTAGAGACCACTGAAGAAACATTCAAGAGGAACACCACTCATGACTTTTACCATACTTTCTAATCTGAACTCTACGGCTCCCAAGCCCCTTTGCTATGTTTCCAGAACAGCAATCTTATTCTGGATAATCATGACAATTGTGAACAATCAGCTCAATATTTTGAATTCTTACGCAACTGCCCTCCTCGAGTCTCGAAGATTACAATTTCTGGTCCAGCCGTCATTACACCAGATTCCCTTCCTCCTGATCAAGAAAAAATCACCAAATCACTGCGTCTCTTCCCAAAAACAGGACATAAGGCAAGAATTCCACAGTTGACAAACTTCTGAAAATGGCTAGTCCCAATTTTGTTGTCAAAATGGAAGAACTCTTTCATGATATATGGGAATCAGAAACTATTTCTAAGGAGTGGCAATCAGCTCTTACACATCCTCTGCATAGAAAAGGCAATGAAGAAGATATGAATAACTTCAAAGGCATATCTCTTCATTCAGTTGCCTTAATATCCATCAAAAACACTTCAAGATCGCACTGAATCGATTGCTGATCCATAAACTGATGAAAATAAGACCCACACATTCATCAAACTCTGACCCAACATCTATTCGTAAGTGAAATTTATGAGAGAAATCTCTAGATCCTTTGACATTAAGACTGGTGTGTGTTAAGGCGATGGGCTTTCACCCATTCTTTTCCACGGTGTTCTTGAAAAAGATCATCCATAAGTGAATAAACAGCCTACCCAATAATGGTATTAGGCTGGGCACTGGATCCAAAGCAGTCAAGATAGACTGCCTTGCTTTTGCAGATCAAATCAAAAAATCAAAATCTCTTTATTTGCAAATGAGGTGTCTACCTCGGTGGCAAATGGTACACTAAAATACATTATTGTCAAGCACTAAATATTACATTAACAAGAGAAGAAATTTTTTCCTATAATACAATATTATACAATTTACGCTAACAATGTTTTCTATTAAACACACAGCTCATCCTTAATAAATTTATATTGTTTACAAAATTCTAATTATAATATCTCCTGTACTACTTACAAATATAGTCAACTGATATACAGTATGTGGAATTGCTACAAATGATACTATAAAACTGGTATAACATTAATATTTACATTGCATTTATTTATTTACTATTTTTTTTTTTACCCGTTCTGGATCCTAAGTAGCATAACGACCTGCTGCGTCTTAACCAGAGCCCCTTTTGCCACCACTTTTCAGAGTTCCTGAAGGGCCTTCACAGCTACCGTAGCGGTCCCAGGGCCCTCGAAGTCCCCACTGTACTTCACCCCTACAGGCAGTCCCCTACTTTGGCTGTCCAAACTCCTTAGACCAGGGGATGGAATTAATTTATTCACACACATTTTTTTAATTTACAATAACCTGCACCGGTCGAATGCCCTCTAACACTTCATTTATTTTCTCTGTTGCTGTTTATTCTCTTCTTGAATATCTGTACAGATTTTGGAAAAGGATCAAACACTACCCCTGGTAAACTGTTCCACTCCTTCACACCCTTCCCAATGAATGAAAATTTACCCCAATCGCTTCTGCTAAAATTCCTTCTAATTTTATATTTGTGGTCTGTCCTGCCGATATAATTATTTTCCAACTGAAGCCTCTCACGGATATCTCCCCATGCTTCTTCTCCTGTATAGGCTCTATATAATCCTGTAAGTCTAGTTTTCTCCCTTCTCTTACTTAAAGTTTCCCACCCAAGTTCCTTTAACATTTCTGATACACTACTCTTTCTCCTGAAATCCCATGTTACAAATCTTGCTGCTTTCCTCTGCACACTATCTATTTCTTTTATTAGGTATTCTTGGTGAGGATCCCAAACACTGTTTGCATATTCCAATAATGGACGAACCATACTCAAGTAACTTTTTTCTTTTAATTCTTTGTTGCATCCTTTAAGTAGCCTCATTATGACATGTAATGATCTGTATGCTATCCCAACAATGTCATCAATATGACCCTTCCAGTGCAAATTACTTTCAAATCTCACACCTAAGTATTTGCACTTGCCATCTTTTGGGATAACTACCTCATCCAAAGTATATTCAAATTCAGTTTTAAAGCTCCTGTTTGTAAAAGTTGTAACAGTTGATTTGCCTCCATTAACCTTCATATTATTTTCTTCAACCCATTGTTGGATACTTTCAAGGTCCCTTTGTAATTCTGAACAATCCTCAATGTTGTTTATTTCTCTATAAACAATTATGTCATCTGCATACAATCTTATTTT
Source organism: Anabrus simplex (assembly GCF_040414725.1). NCBI lineage: Eukaryota > Metazoa > Arthropoda > Insecta > Orthoptera > Tettigoniidae > Anabrus > Anabrus simplex. The sequence goes on from NC_090267.1 coordinate 47,149,434, forward strand.
TGATGTTATATTGTTCCCTAAATCATTTGCGTATTTTAAGAAAAGTAACGGACCGATTATACTACCCTGCGCAATTCCCTTCCAAACTTTCTCTTCCTGAGATACATTATTTCCTACTTTGACTTTCTGAACCCTTGAATTTAGAAATGCTTTTATCCAACGTGTAACCCTTACGTCCAATCCTATTCCCTCCAATTTCTTTAATAATATTCCATGTTCCACTCTATCAAAGGCTTTGGAAAGATCTATGGCTATGCAATCTAACTGACCTCCTGAATCCAACTGATCTGATATGTCCTGCTGAAATCCCACCAGTTGTGCCTCACAAGAAAATTTCTTTCTAAATCCATACTGGCTCCTCATGAACCAATTTTTATCATCACATATCCCTCTGATGTACTTCGATATTAAACTCTCCAGAATTTTACAAACTATACTGGTCAGGCTGATTGGTCTGTAGTTCTCTGGTTTCCTTTTATCACCCTTTCCTTTATAAATTGGTATTATTATAGATTCCTTCCATTCCTTTGGTATTACACTATTATTTATGACATAGTCAAAGAGAAATTTTAAATAAGGCACTATGTACCACCCCATTGTCTTTAATACCTCCCCAGTAATTTGATCACTTCCTGCAGCTTTTCCTTGCTGAAGCAGTTGGATTTCTCTGAAAATATCTTCGTTTGTGAATGAGAAGCTTCTTGTTTCCCTCTGTCTCTCTCCCTCTCTATCTTCTGTTTTGGTTTCCAACTCTTGATAATCATCTACTGAATCTCTAAATTCCCTATTAAATAGGTTTGCTTTCTCAGTATCTGTTAAATAGTGTTCACCCCCTTCTCCCACCATTGTAGGAATTTGGACTCCTTTTCCTTTTTGATTCCTGATATATGAATACAGCTTTTTCCATTTCCCTTTGTGGTCATTACCCTCTTGAAGTATGCCATTCATATAATTCTCTTTTGCTTCCTTTTTCACTCTATTCAGTTCCCTCATTAGCTGTTTTCTAATTTCTCTACTCTCCCTACCCTCTTTGATTTTCCTGTTTACTATTCTACATTTTCTTTTTAATTTTCTTATTTCCCTTGTATAATAAACAGGGTCTGAGGTCATTTTACCCTCCTTAACAGGTACAAATCTCTTCTCTCCTTCCCAAATAATTCCTTTAAATTTAGCCCAAAGTGTATCCACGTTACTCCCTTCACTTATCCAACAACTGAATTGTGATTTAAGGTAAGTCCCAAATTCATCAACTTTAGTTTTTCTGTACAATTTCTTGTCTTGTGTAACCCTCTTATTAAGCCTTTTTGGTACGAGTCCTACATCCATTATTACAGCCTTGTGGTCTCCTATTCCTTCAATTACCTCAGTTTTATCAACAATTTCCCATGGTTTAACCAAGAATACATCTAGTAAGTTATTGAGACGAGTCGGTTCTTGTACTACTTGTGTAAATCCTCCCTCCCAAATTAACTTATTTGCCAGTTTCTGTTCATGGGCTTCACTTGCAGCTCCTTTCCATTCAACTTCAGGCAAATTTAGATCTCCCCCAATTATTACCATATCATTATTATTGTTTTTATGAGTACAATCTATTATTTTTTCAAATATTTCCATGTCTCTTTCCTCTCTTCCAGGCCTGTATGTTCCTATAATTCCCACCTCCTTCATATTATCACAAACTAATTTTATCCCTAATATTTCATCCCTTTCATCGGTAAACCACTCATGTGAACAGTAAGTTTCCTTCACCAGAATAAACACACCCCCTCCCTTTTTATCACCTCGGTCTCTACGATAGACTGTGTACCCTTCTGGAAATACTTCTCTATTACCCACCCCTTCTTTCAACCACAATTCCACTCCTATCACCACATCAGTCTCATAAGATTCCATCAATGTACCGAATTTTAATTGTTTATTTACTACACTTTGACAGTTTACCAAGAGCAATCTCAGACCCCCTTCCTCCCTAAAACTTGACTGTTGCAATTGGGTAACTTGAAATTCCTTACTATCCTGAGTTTCTTTTTCTAGTTGACTGAGCCAGCTTCAAGTACAGCTGGCTCTTTCTACTAGTTTTCCTGGTCAGTATTATAACTCAAGGGAGTTGCCTGTTTTACAGTACATATCTTAAGATTAATAAAATCTAGAACAATATTTGCTATCTTTCGTTTACCTGAATTGTTTAGATGGAGGTCATGTTTTGTATAACAGTATCTCTCAAAACTGCTGCATTCAATAACCTGAGTATTCCGAAAATGTTTACAAATTTTAACAATATCTGTATTGACCTTGTCCACTTCAATGTTCACACACGAGTCTCTACTCAAATCATGCCTGTGGGGCACGTTCACTACAAAAACGTTAGTGTGGGTCAGCTTCCCTAGTGTATGTATAAGTTGTGATCTTACATTCTTGGCGTCGTCGCGAGCTACGTCGTTCGTCCCACCGATGATGAAGTCCTAATGGCATACGACCTCAAAATCACTCATCTTCAGATGGAAACATTACAAGAAGTAGCTAAAGCCATAGGTCTCCAAATATCTTTTGAAAAAACTAGAGTAAAGATGTCTGACCATCATAGTACCACAGCAATTCTCAATACCAAATATGGAAAAATCAAACACATTCATTTTTAATTATCTTCAATTTTTAATTTCCTTCAATTGGAGAAAGAAGCTCTGAAATACCAGGCTAAAGAGCACAGAACATGCATATTCTTAACGTACCCAATCACAAGTCCTCAGCATATTTGTTGCTAGTTGCTTAACGTCGCACCGACTCAGATAGGTCTTATGGCGACGATGGGACAGGAAATGGCTAGGAGTGGGAAGGAATCGGCCGTGGCCTTAATTAACACGTTCCCTGCGGCAGTGAATTTCGATGACTTAATGTTACGTCGTATCGGCCCACCGGTGACCTGACGAATTTGACTTTGTTTACTCCCTAGTATTAAATCCTAAACAATGCAAGTGCACTTGTTGTGTGCGTTATTGTTGAGGAGACATTCCAGTGTATTTATCTGTGCGACAGTGTTCCGATTCAACAATTGCGTGAAACAGAAATGACCCCGGAAATAATTGGGTCACCGGTGGGCCGATCAAAACTAGCAGTATGCCACGATCCTTCACTTCAATTGGAACACTATGTTGCCATTAGTTAACAGAAATTCGTAACTAGGACGTAGTTACTTACTTCGCAATTATGGGAAATTCGCACCGACGGATAAGAGTAACATGTTTCGGGGCACATGGTGACCCGAACCGCACGGAACATGATATAGGCCCACCCCAATGCTGTCCTAAGCCTCTTTCTTTTCCGTGCCACCGGTGTGTCAGAATGTGAAAGCTCCATACCTAAAAAAGGACTTGAAATTGCTTGTAAATATTATATACGGAAGATAGTAAATATGTCAATAACTATTCCAATAACTCCAATAACCTCTATTGGCTTTCCTAAGAGCAATGTAGAAAGCAAATATCAGAAGGGCGGTACTCCTTAAACAACAATCTACTATCTGCGGGCAGCAACACTCTATTCTTCATTCACCGTAACCGCGCTAAGCGATTCCCGCGTAAAAATATAGGTCAGACAACAATCGGGACTCAGGGTGACCCGAAGCGATATGAATGGAAGATGAAAAAAACTTCCTTCGGGTCACCGGTGGGCCGATCAAAACTAGCAGTATGCCTCGATCCTTTGCTTCAATTGGAACACTATGTTGCCATTAGTTAACGGAAATTCGTAACTAGGACGTAGTTACTTACTTCGCAATTCTGGGAAGTTCGCACCGACGGATAAGAGTAACATGTTTCGGGGCACATGGTGACCTGAACCGCACGGAACGTGTTAAGGTACAGCCCCAGCATTTGCCTGGTGTGAAAATGGGAAACCACGGAAAACCATTTTCAGGGCTGCCGATAGTGGGGTTCGAACCTACTATCTCCCGAATACTGGACACTGGCCGCAATTAAGCGACTGCAGCTATCGAGCTCGGTAGTCCTCAGCATATGGGAATTCCTTCACAGTTACTGATATTCGTGAATGGAACAACCTGCCTCAAGACAACAGAGGGATATCTGTGTCCAAGAAATTTGTAAGTGCACGGACAACATATCTGATGGAAAGATACAAATAGCAAAGCAGCAAGACATAATCACTTTCCTACTTCCTCATCCTCTTTTCTTTTAAACCCTCTTCCACCCGCCTACTTTATCCTTCCCCTGTACCTTTCTCAACTTGGGTGGAAACACAGGGCAAGAGTTAAATTTCACAGACAATTCTATTTTGTTTAGTAATTCTCTTTATTTTTACATCTTTAGTGTTTATGTATATCTTAAAAACTGTACTCTTTTCTGTATAGTGCTCTTTCTCCTTGACTTTTGAAATTTTAATGTACAAGTAGTTACTGTTAGCTGTAGTTCAATAGTTCTACACAGTTTAAGTTTATGACAGGTTACTTTTTAATATGTAATTAGTTAGTTATCAATCTAATTGTCATACTGGTTAAGTGGAAGACAGGGGCAGCTGTCCCTAACTTTGCCAGGATAAATATATTATCTATCAATCTAAATCTATCTAAACAAAGCTATTTTTGTCGTAGTTAAAAATAAATGTGAAAGAAAGGAAGGTCTTAAAAGTAGGACTGTTAGGCAGTACCATATGGCTGATAAAACAGGCATGATGGAGTTTATAAAAGGTAACTATGATTAGTAGAAAATGGTAAATAAAAATGTAAACAGACTCAGGGGTGGGTTTAAAGCAATTGTTGAAGAATGTGAAAACAGGTTTGTACCTTTAAAGGTGGTAAGGAATGGTAAAGACCCACTATATTATAACAGAGAACTAGAGAGACTAAGATGGAGGTGCAGGCTGCAAAGAAATGAAGTTAAAGTGGCTGTGAAAGTAAGGAGAAATTAAAGGAACTTAATAGGAAATTGAATCTAGCAGAGAAGTTGGCTAAGGATAACATGATGGCAAGCTTAATTAGCAATCATACAAATTTTAGTGAAAAATGGAAGGGTATGTATAGGTACTTTAATACAGAAACAGGTTCCAATAAGGACATTCCAGGAATCATTAATGAATAAGGGGAGTGTATATGCGAGGATCTTCAAAAGGCAGAAGTACTCAGCCATCACTATGTAAAGATTGCTGGTTACAAGGATAATGTCCAGATAGAGGAGGTGGCTAATACTAAAAAAGTATTAAAATTTACCTATGATAAAGACATTTACAATAAGATACAACAGTTGAAAACTAGAAAAGCAGCTGGAATTGATAAGATTTTGGGGGACATACTAAAGACAATGGGTTGGGATGTAGTACCATATCTGAAGTACTTATTTGATTACTGTCTGCAAGAGGGAGCTATACCAAACAAATGGAAAGTTGCTATAGCAGCCACTGTATATAGGCCCAAAGGAAACGGTGACAGACATAAAGCCAAAAATTACAGGCCAGTCAGTTTGACATGCATTGCATGTAAGCTTTGGGAAAGCATTCTTTCTGATTATATTAGACATGTTTGCAAAATTAATAACTGGTTTGAAGGAAGGCAGTTCAGGTTTAGGAAAAGTTATTCCACTGAAGCTCAACTTACAGGATTCCAGCAAGATATAGCAGATATCCTGGATTTAGGAGGTCAATGGACTATATCGCAATTGACCTGACTAAGGCATTTGATAGGGTGGATCATGGAAGACTAATGGCAAAAATGAGTGCATTTGGACTAGACAAAAGAGTGATTGAATTGGGTGGCTATATTTCTAGAAAACAGAACTCGGGGAATTAGAAGAGACGAAGCTTTATCTGATCCTGTAATAATTAAGAGGGGAATTCCTTAAGGCAGTATTATTAATATTATTAATAGTGTTGTTTGCTTTACGTCCCACTAACTACTTTTATGGTCTTCGGAGACCCCGAGGTGCCGGAATTTAGTCCCGCAGGAGTTTTTTAACGTGCCAGTAAATCTACCGACACGAGACTGTCGTATTTGAGCACCTTCAAATACCACCAGACTGAGCCAGGATCGAACCTGCCAAGTTGGGGGTAGAAGGCCAGCACCTTAACCGTCTGAGCCACTCAGCCCGGCGGCAGTATTATTGGACCTTTATGTTTCCTTATAAAAATAAATGATATGAGTAAACAAGTGGAATCATCAGAGATAAGGCTTTTTGCAGATGATGTTATTCTGTATAGAGTAATGAATAAGTTACAAGATTGTGAACAACTGCAACATGAACTCGATAATGTTGTGAGATGGACAGTAAGCAATGGTATTTTGATAAACAGGGTTAAAAGTCAGGTTGTGAGTTTCACATGAAAAGTCCTCTCAGTTTTAATTACTGCATTGATGGGCTGAAAGTTCATTATGGGAATCACTGTAACTAGGTGTTAATAAAAGGAAAGATCATCATTTGGGTAATTACATAAATGGGATTTTAAATAAAGGATACAGATCTCTGCACATCGTTATGACGGTATTTAGCGATTGTAGTAAGGATGTAAATGCATTCAAGAGACTGAGCAAACTTCTCTGTAACAGGGACTTTAAGGTCAATCTCCGTCTCTGTTTACTTTGGAACCCTAACAGAGAACACCACCAAAAAACTTTGACCCTTTGAGATGTGATGTTACCGAAGCCTGCTCAGAATATCATGGGTTGACAGAATGCTTAACACTTAAGTACTCCAACACCTGAACAAAGAGCTACAGGTCATGCTCAACATCAAAAAAGAAGGAACTTGAGTACTTTGGCCATATCAATCAAAATTATAAATGTAGACTCCTTCAGCTTATCTTATATGGTAAAATTGAAGGAAGAAGTAGTGGGGGATGAAGGAGAATATCTTGGCTATGGAATCTACAAGAATGGTATGGGCTCAGTACTCCCTACTCTTTTTCGAGTTGCTGAGAACAAGAACCAGATTGACCTGAATACAGCTGACATCCAATGAGAATATGACAGAAGAAGAAGAAGAAGAAGAAAGTACACAGGATAAAGGATCTTCCAGAAAGAGTGAGAATACAAGGTGCGAAGTGGTCCGAAGACTACATTATCCATCAACATGAAGGAGTACTGGAAATCCAGAAAAGCTGACAAGTGTTAAATGTGGTTGTAAGAGGCGGTAAGATGCATGTGTCTTTTTAACCACATTCCAGCCTTCTTGCCAGTCTTAAATTTCTGGCAGTACCGGGAATCGAACCTAGGCCTCCGAGGACAGCAGCTGATAGCACTAAAAATTGCATTATGAAGTGGACACAATAATAATAATAATAATAATAATAATAATAATAATAACAACTAGCAGTTTCCCGCTGGCTCCACCCGCAATGTACAAAGTATGGTGTTGTTTGTTACTATCCTCATGGATGTATTTGCAAAGTTTTGGGTTAATGAAATAAAGCACATGATCTTCTGTGATAATAGAATGTAATATTATGTCAACAAAACACTTGAAAAAATATCACACAAAGAAATTGAATTAAACGTTCCTTGGAACAACACTACGCGCCGAAATGTTAAAATGTCCTTCAAAGATCTTCGTCATGGAGACAAATGTACTCATAACTTTTCTCAGAATCTACCAATTTAAGTAGTTATTACCTCAAAAGAAAGCGCTTGATCCACTGAGCGTTTTAAGACCAAAACGAACTGCGTACCATGCTTCCATGAGAAAAAATGTTGAAGAAATGAGACGTCAAATTGAATGTGCACTCATAACTTTCCTCAGAATCAACCAATTTGAATAGTTAAGAGCTGAAATGAAAGAGCTTGATCCACTGCGTGTTCTTAGGCCAAAACGAACTCCATACCTCAATTAGAACCAAAAATATGATTGCTTCAAAGAGACAAAAAATTTAAAAAATCAAATAATTTGAGGAAGGCGGAAGTTAAGGGATTTATAGTACCTGATGACAAATCTGTGCATGAATACCTTTCAGTTAAAAGAAAAATGAAGGAAATCAACCAGATAGAATGGCCGGACTGACTGACTTTAGTTTTCTTAAATTTTTTTAATATATAGATAATAATAATAATAATAATAACAATAATAATAATAATGATAATAATAAAAGACAGAAGTAATGTCAAATATCAAAGAAAACAACACAACCCAACTGAACACCAAATATGGAACAATAAACCGTGCGTATAAGTTGAAATACCTTGGTGAGTGTATCCAATCAAATGGACTAGATACAGAGGCTCTAGCGGCCAGAGCAAGGAAAATGGAGGTACCTTTCCAAACCACCTGGAACATATATAACAAAGGGTGCTTTTCGATAAATGCCAAAATTCACCATTATAAAACTGTCATCAAGCCGGTATCTCTCCATGCATCAGAATGCCTTATCCTCTCTCAGAAAAGTGCACTCGCTAAGGTGAAGCAAAAAGAGAGTAAGATTCTCCACAACATTCTTGGCTCAAATTACAGAAACGGTATGTATATAAGAAAATTCAGACAAGACATCTACTCTAAGATAGAGAAGATCATGGACACAATGCACAAACGCAGGGCTTGCTCCTATGGTCACTTACAACGGATGGACGACTCTTGATGGACAAAACCCACATTTAATAATTTTGACTCAAAGCCAAAAACAACAGTTTGCTGGTAAGTTAACATCCAGAAAGATCTTGAGGAAATGGGTCTACAACCAGATGATGCACACAAACAAGACTTTTTCAGAAAAAAACGTGACTTTTGGGTTTTTCCAGGATGTGAAGTGGACAACTAGTGCAAAGTGGTCGGATGAACGCCGTGCTCGACACAGCGAGTTAATGAAAACCTACTGGATCAATCAAAAACTGAGTAAGCGCCAAACTGTATATGAAACTTATCGTGGTCCCTAGTTGACCAACTAGCAAATAATAATAATAATAATAATAATAATAATAATAATAATAATGATGACGATAATAATTTCAACTGATATAAATCTTGAGAAATGCCTATGAAGCATTTAGACAGCTATTCCATGAAGCCTTAAAGAAATAAAAAGTTACCAGTTCATACTCAGCTGTTCTAATCTTCACTACTTTATGGATGTGAATCATGGATCCTGTAATGCAGCAGCATCATAAAACTATTGTGCTTTCACCGGCAGAACCTCATTCTACCACGAACTGTCTCCAATCTCTCAGTTTCTGAGAGGGTATATTCTAACAGTGTGAAAGCTATGATCAATGGTTACCAGTATGGATGGACAGTGCAATCAAGGGTTCATTGCAAAATTCAATATGTGAACTTTGCTCTGGCACAAGACGTCAAGGTACTCCTTTGAAAACCGAGTAAGTGGCTGCGTGTTTTGGTTTACATAGTTGTCAGCTTGCATTTGGGAGATAGTGCGTTCGAACCCCACTGTCAACAGTCCTGAAGATGGTTTTCCGTGGTTTCCCATTTTCACACGAGGCAAATGCTGGGGCTGTACCTTAATTAAGGCTACGGTCACTTCTTTCCTGCTCCTAGCTCTTTACTATCCCATCGTCGCCATAAGATAAATGTGTATCGACGTGATGTAAAGCAAATTGTAGCTTATACAAAAATATTAATATATAATATATATTATAAAATAATATATAAAATATTAATGTTCAAGCCTGGGATATTCTAGCCAAGGATTACTTACCTCAGTGTTGAACCGTACATGCTGGTGCTGAATTGTTTAAACAAGGACCACAATGTACTTAGGACAGCCAAAGCATCTCAAGCACACTCCCTACATAGCAGGTCAGAGAATGAAATTGCAAGCATATTCCAAAACATAAAATATTAAAAACAGAGGTTTCTGCTGCTCTCCACATTATTCTGGAGTTGTCTTGCTCAAGAGATCATGTCCATTGTGTCTCTCTTAAGCTTGGAAACAACTAAGGAGAATCTTCTTGGAGACAACTTGTAGGTGGCTAAGCATACTTCTTGCAAGAAATTTTTCTGCTATAGATAACTAGTGGTTTTACGTCGCACTGACAAGAGATAGGTCTTATGGCGACGATGGGATAGGAAAGGCCCAGGAGTTGGAAGGAAGCAGCCGTGGCCTTAATTAAGGTACAGCCCCAGCATTTGCCTGGTGTGAAAATGGGAAACCATGGAAAACCATCTTCAGGGCTGTGTCAGTGGGATTCGAACCCACTATCTCCCGGATGCAAGCTCACAGCCACGTGCCCCTGACCGCATGGCCAACTCCCCTGGTGCTATACATAAGATGGATATACTATGATACTATGACAGTAACTACACATAGAAAGATTTGAGGTGATTATCTTGTACTAAGTTACTGCTCAATAATCAATCTCACCAATGAGCTGGTTTCTTCCTCTGGTAAATGTGGCTTGGGCTGTATATCTGCAACTTTTTCTCCAGCTGTAGAACATTCTAGTCCTATAACAAATCATGGAAACATTTTACAAAAGTGATCAATGAATAACTTATGTTAGATCCAGTTCAAAATACACTATCTGATCAAAAGTGATGATGATGATGATGATGCTTCTTGTTTAAAGGGGGCTAACATCTAGGTCATCAGCACCTAATGGTACAAAATGGGATGAAATATAATGACAATTTAAAAGTTCAAAATCCTCCACTGACCAGAATTCAAAACGTGAGGACGAAGAATGAATGGATGGATATGAATGTAAAACAATCAGTGGATCCGACCCGCAATTTCCCACATTCCCATCAACTAGCATTGAACAATAGTATTACTGACCAAGGAATTGCCTCTAAAGCACAATACTTAATCGATGATGCTTGTAGTCTAAAGGGGTCCAAAACCCAGGTCATCGGCCCCTCATAATGGTACTTATTGCTAGGAAAGTAGAACCGTGGTGTTTGTCATATTGCGGTACTAATCAAAAGTAGCGTAGACTCGTGGTATTCTACACATTATGTTACTACTCACAGGTAATGTACTGCACACACGTAACACAGACCTATGGCGTTTCTCACATTGCAGCACCATTTACAGGCAACGCAAACCTGTGGTGTTCCTCACATAGGTGTACTAACCACAGCGACTCGTACTATACTGTGGTGTTCTTCACATAGTGGGTACTAGTCACAGGCAAGGCAGACCCATGGTGTCACTCACCCACGGTGTAAGCTGCCTTTGTGGATTAGTGGTAGAGTGTCAGCCTCCGGATCCCAAGACAGCGGGTTCAAACCCGGCAGAGGGAGTCGGATTTTTGAAGGGCGTAAAAATTCCATTCGACATTCCATGTCGTAAGGCGTCGGCATGTAAAAGATCTCTGGTGACACAGTTGGTGTTTACCCAACAAAATTCATTAAAATCTCAGCCATAGACGCCGAAGAGAGTTTCAGTTTACTTGGTCTGCCATCTAGTGGGTTTAGAGTAAAATGGAAGGTCAACATTGACAAGCAGACAGCTAGATGGAGTCAACTTGAAATGTCTGCACACGGCAGCTGAGGCCATTCGATTAAATAAAATACCTATGGTGTTCTTCACATAGTGGGTACTAATCATACGCAAGGCAGACCCATGGTGTCGCTCATATAGTGGTACTAATCACAGGTACTGTAAAATTCAGCTGGAAGCATACACTGTTGCTACTAATAATCACAAACCTATTGTGTACCTAACATAGTGGTACTACACGCAAGTAAATGCGACCCATAGTGTTCCCTGCGTGATGGTACTAATTACAAGTAGTCTCGTGGTTCTAATTTGATCATCCCTTGGTCACCCCTTTTAGTTGCCTCTTAAGACAGGCAGGGGATACCGTGCATGTACTCTTCGTCTGTGTCCCCCACCCACAGGGGGTGTAATGAAAAGTATCCGTATATCCCTCTGTACACATGAACAGGAGCCTAGATGTCACTACAATCACAACTGCTATACACAGCAGCTGAGGACTCAATATTCTTTGGTGCAATGAAATACCTGCTGAATTAGTGGAGCAAGGGAGCCTAGTGACTTTGAATGTGGAATTAATAATCAATCAATGTTGTGAAGTAGAAATAGGAAGACACAACCACCACCACCACAACAGCACAAAGGCTATGTAGGTCACATGTGTTGACAGACAGGGACTGTTGCACACTGAAGAAGGTGGTACAAGAAAATTGCATTATAACACGGGATACCATCTCCCATGGATTCTGCAAGTGCCATGAATTGTGCAACTAGTATTATTATTGTGTGCGAGGAGATATGACAACTGGGATTCAATGCTTAGGCACCTGCCCATAAACACCACGTGACTAGACATGCAAGATTTGGAATGAATCGCACTATATCATGTGATAGTCTGATGAGAGGCTTTGGGAGTGGCAAATGCCAGGCAAAGGATACATGCCCGCCTAAGAGTGCCCATAGCAAAATTTGGTACAGGTGAAATGACAGTGTGCAGGGTGTTTTTATGGAAGGTACTTGGTCCTCTCATAATCATACCAAACATGTTAAAGATACAAGGATATACGGACACTTCATTTATGATAGAAGACCAGTTCAGAGATGATCACTGTGTGCGTCAGTAAGATGATACTCTCTACCACAACGAGGGTTTTGTTTGCAAGTCGTTTATGGACAATAAGGTTCCCAGAAAGGAAACGGCCAGCTCAGAACCATGACCTCAATCTGGGATGAACAACAACGGTGACCTTATATTAATGACCACTAATGTGGAATACATCCAAGGAACATTTAAAGACAGTTTCAAGTTTGATCACATAATGTATGAAGGATAGGGTCCCAGACAGACAATACTGGAAGAGAGCGACCAGGAATCCTGACCCCATATGATGGGAGAATTGCTAGGAAGAATAAGAAGTGTATAAAGGAATGTCTAACACAATTAACACTTTCAACACTAGTATATTTCAACATGGACCCTGGCAGTAAAATGAAATGGCATATGGCTTTCAGTGCCGGGAATGTCCAAGGACATATTCGGCTCGCCAGGTGCAGGTCTTTTGATTTGATGCTGGGAATCAAACCCGGGAACCCTGTCACCAAAGGCTAGCATGCTAACCATTTAGCCATGGAATCGGACACCGTGACAGTAACCTGGGTCCTTTTCCTGAATTTTAATAAATTATTACACAACAGCAAAACACAGTAATACCTGATCATATCATATGAAGGTGTCAGCCATTCAAACCGAAGATGTTAATCAGGAACCACATATCTAAAGTATTTCAATTATATTAGTCTGATGAAAAACATTTTAAAAGTATACGAGAGAAAACTTTTACATTCAAATTTTTCCAATACGCCTGCTCAAACAACAAAAATGAATCATTTAATGTGGCTACTTAAGTCACAAATAAACACAAGTACATTTGAAATACAAAATTTACCTATTTAGGGATAGTTTGTTTTGGTATAGTAGCCCTGAAAACATTGGGATATGGAAAGTTCAACCTCGCACTCCTTGCACCACTACCTGCAGTACTTTCTTTCTGCGGTACAAATGAATCACCAGTCTGCGTCTCTTCATCTTGATGAAAAAATAAGCCCAAATTTTGGGAGAGGTGAAGTATTTCATGTCAGAGTTTTCCGGGCTTGTAGACCGTGGTCCAGGAGCAAGTGATTGTCCCGACGTTTCACCAAAGACTGCGTTCACGGCACTGTCAAGGGTTCCCACTGGCTTCGATAGCAGTGAAGCTCTCAGTGAAATGAAGTGGTGGTGTAATTCCACTTCATTATATAGTGCAAGCTACGGTACGCCGCTCGCCTATTGGTCCGCCGTGCTGGGGGGGGGGTGTCGCTGATTGGCTGTTCTTCGGCCAATGGTTGAAGCATTAAGGAGACCCATGTTCATCGACCCGCCTTGGGGGAGACAAGCAACTAATCACCCGTTGCTTTTTCTGTTCTGCTTCGGCCATCGTGTCCTTCCGGATTTAAGGCTTTCAGGACTGGAAACCAGGCTTTGTTTACCCGTTCAGATTCCTCCCAAGGGTTGAAGCTGTTGGTGTGCTTCAGAATTTCAATGGCTTCCCTCTGTAACCAGGCATGATAAGAGACAGTAGTTGACAGTACTTTGATGTCGCTGTACTGTATGTCATGGCCTGCTAGCAGCAAGTGTTCAGTGACTGATGATATATCTGCTTGTCCTAGCCAGCTATGTCTGTTGTGCTCCTTCAATCGTGAGGCGATGCTGCGCTTTGTAGCACACAGGATCTTGTAGACACCTGCTGTGGGGAGAGGACGGCGCTTGTCTTTGGCAGACTTCAGTAGTTCCCGGATTTTCTTCACTGGTCTATGTATGGTTTTTACTCCATGGGACTCCAGCAGCCTCCCTATTGTCAGTTGTTTTTCCAATACACGGCAGAAAGGCTTTAGCTGCCGGCCGCTACCCCCTTCTTTCTCCCTGGTTGTTGGACGTCTGGGATGGAGTGCTTTACAAAAACAATATAAATATAAGTCACCACCTTATCAATACAAAATTTATTCACATTCAGCTAGTAAATATGGTCAAGACTAGTTTCGACCCCTAGGGGGTCATCTTCAGCTGACATGCATAAAAGATATATTTTACAAAAACATCACATGTAATGATTAAAACTTAAATTAAATCGAACTGATCATAAATGTTGGTATGTATGTCTTGGTACATTTGGGCTATTGCATGTGTCAATTCTAAGTTTTCCAGTATACAGTGTCAGGGTAATTAGTTAGCTAATATACATCATCCATGAAATTACATGCTATTTTTCATGTTATCACTATCCAATTTGGGTTGTACAATGTGGAATGAGATATACATACATTTGTGTAAATTAATAGTAGTAAGTTCAATAATATACATTAAAAGTTGGTTCTTAAATTACATTAATTGGTTATTGATCAGTCACATGAAAATGTAGAATTATTGGTTTGGACACTTGTGATTAAAATATTAGTATGCAATACCTTGTTGGCATATATCTTAAATGCTAAAGTGTCGGTTTATAAAGCCTATTATTCTTATTTTATGTCTTGGAATAGGGTAAAACTTTTTTTTTAAACTATTTGTTTTGCTTAGTATAGGCATTAGATAATCTTGTTAAATTGGACACATAACTAAAACAGTGGTATATATATGCCTGGTTAAAAATACATTGCATTAATATTATTGATATGTGGTGCTATATATACATTGTTTGGGATAAAATGGGGGTTAACGAAGTTTTCACAACAGTATTAGATTGGTTATAATGTTCCGATAAAATGGGTCCGTAAAAATATATTAATATATAAAAAATGCGGTTAGGTAAGTATTTTTATGATCCGCTTGCAATTCAGGTAATATTTGGTTGTATGTCTGGAGATATTTTAGGCAGCTACTGTTGTTAAAGCTATTAAGAGTCTTGAATATATTAATGGAAACTAGTCTTGACCATATTTACTAGCTGAATGTGAATAAATTTTGTATTGATAAGGTGGTGACTTATATTTATATTGTTTTTGTAAAGTAATATCTATCAATACGGAAATGAAACTTATAAACAACAGTGGGATGGAGTGCTCGCGAGTACAGCCATATTGAGGTGGTTGAGCTCCTCGTTTAAGTGCTGAGGTTGACAAATTCTCCTAGCACGGTCAGCTAACGTCTTAAAGACTCTGTATTCTTGTCGTGGGTGGTGGCTGGATGTCTTCTGAAGATAGCAGTCTGTGCGGGTCGACTTGCGATACACTGTGTGTCCCAAGTTTAAATCAGCTGTCTTCATTACCAGAACATCGAGGAAAGGGAGTTTTCCTTCGTTTTCTGTCTCCATAGTCTACTGAATATTGGTGTTAATACTATTCAGATGCTGTAGAAACAGCTGTAGTTGTTCCTTTGTGTGGCTCCAGATCACAAAGGTGAAATCTATGAAGCGCAGCCATACCTTAGGTTTCAGTGGTAATGTCTTGAGTGCTGTTTGTTCTAACATCTCATAAAGAAATTTGCGATCACTAGGACTGCCCATGGCGACACCATTGATTTGTTCATAGAAATTGTCATTCCACAGGAAATAGCTTGTGGTGAGGCAATGGTTGAACAAGTTGGTAATGTCCTCGGGGAAAAATCTGAGCGATGTAAAGTCCAGGACCCCATTCACAGGTACCTTAGTGAAGAGTGAGACCACGTCAAAGCTGAAAAGCAGGTCTTCGGCTTGTAACTGGATGTTCTTCAGCTTTTCTATGAAGTGGCCTGAGTCTCCAACATACGACTGTGTGCCAGGTTGTAGTAAGGTGGCCGGATGTTTAGCAATATCGTAGTTCAGTGATCCAATAGCACTCACGATGGGCCGTAGAGGTATGTTGTCCTTGTGTATCTTGGGTAAACCATATAGTCTCGAAGGTAGAGCTTCACTTTTGGAGGTTACTCTCTTCGCATTGTCTGGCAATGAAGAGGCCTTCATAAAGCTGTTGGTGTTACGAAGAATCCGATTGGTTGGATCTTTCAGTAGTCTGCGGTAGGTCTCGGGGTCCAAAATCTCCGATATCTTTGCAATGTAATCATTAGTAGCCATGATGACAGCAGTGCTCCCTTTATTCACGGGACGAGTGAGTACACTCTCGTCCATGTTCAGAGTTTTGATGGCCTTCCTCTCTTGAACCATGAGGTTCCTCTTCATTGCTGGTGCCTTTCTCAGTATCCGTGAGGCTTCATGGTGGATTTCTTCTGCCTCGTCAGATGGTAAATTGAGAATAGCAGCTTCGATATTTGCGACAATCTACTCCATGGGAATCGAGGGAGGGGTAACTGCAAAGTTTCCTCGTTTAGACAGTAGAGAGGTCTCCACCTCTGACAGGCAAAGGTTGGTCAGGTTGACAATTGTCCGTGAGGTATCCAAGGAAGGCATAGTCTTAGGCGTGGGACGATTCTCCTCATAACAGTCAAACTTAGTCTTCTGATGGTTGGTCGACTGATCGAATGTCGAAGTCATGGAAGAGTGGGTGATACGATCTGCTTTTTCTCAGTCCTATGTTGAGAGTGTGGCACTCAGATGATAATGCACTTGCTCCGGGACCACGGCCTACAAGTCCGGAAAACAATGACATGATTTGTAGCGCCGACCGTGAAAGCCTCAATTGCTATGTGAAGTATTTCTATTGTTTGTATTTGGAGAAAAATACTGCAGCTAAAAAACTTGCACTTGAAAGCGACGTAACAAATAAAAATCTTCTCCAAACTACCACTCGATATGTTATCCCATTCATAAGCAGAGTATTCATCATTGTCATCAGCTGCCTCTGTGGATCAGCGGTAGAGTGTCGGCCTCCGGATCCCAAGATAGCGGGTTCAAACCCGGCAGAGGTAGTCGGATTTTTGAAGGGCGGAAAAAAGTCCATTCGACACTCCATGTCGTACGATGTCGGCATGTAAAAGATCTCTGGTGACACATTTGGTGTTTACCCGACAAAATTAATTAAATCTCAGCCATAGACGCCCAAGAGAGTTTCGGTTTACTCGGTCTGCCATCTAGTGGGGGCCTAGAGTAAAACGGAACGTCTAAATTGACGAGCAGACAGCCAGATGGCGTCAAATTGAAATGTCTGCACACGGTAGCTGAGGCCATACGATTATTATTATTTATCATTGTCATCAATTTCTGAACCTGCTTCTCCCGATGAAATATCCAAGATATCACTATCATTGAACCAGCGTGAGGACATGTTTGTACACAGCTGACAGCGTGGCATATTTGGCATGCTCAGCACCCGGCACATAGAGTGCTTCGGTAGAGGTCATTCTTTCTATCGTTTAGGTTTGAACTTCCAGATAACTGCTGCATTCTAGTGGACACTAGATAAACTTCTATCTCCTAACGAGGGACGGGAACCGTATGGGATATGTACAGCTGCCTATAAACATGCGCGAAGATCACGACGGGCGCCGTCCACAACCAGGAAAGCAGTTCGCCCATGTCCCGCATGGGCAGTGTGTTGAAAGTGTTAAAGAAATAAATTCCCTATAACATTTGCACTAGGTGCTCCCTTGTTCAAGCATTCACATGGAAGCCTTTCAACAACACTCTAGGTTAAAGTTTAATTTCCACCATGCAAAACTGAGTGTGGTCCTTTCATGGTATTAAAAAAAATTAAAAAAAAAGGAAAAACAACAATGCATCATCTACCAACTCATTAAATAGAGACATTGCAAATAAAGCACATCCAACATTTCAACAGCAGTATTAGTGATAAACAGGCAATTTAGTGATCACTTGGAATAAAGCAAGAGAATGCTGTTGATAATGGGCGAATACACTGCATTATAACATACATTCACCCTGATATGATACATCACCAAAACAAATGAGGATATCAATCAATCAATACTGATCTGCATTTAGGGCAGTCGCCCAGGTGGCAGATTCCCTATCTGTTGCTTTCCTAGCCTTTTCCGAAATGATTTCAAATAAATTGGAAATTTATTGAACATCTCCCTTGGTAAGTTATTCCAATCCCTAACTCCCCTTCCTATAAATGAATATTTGCCCCAGTTTGTCCTCTTGAATTCCAACTTTATCTTCATATTGTGATCTTTCCTACTTTTATAGACGCCATTCAAACCTATTCGCCTACTAATGTCATTCCACGCCATCTCTCCGCTGACAGCTCGGAACATACCACTTAGTCGAGCAGCTCTTCTTCTTTCTCTCAATTCTTCCCAACCCAAACATTGCAACATTTTTGTAACGCTACTCTTTTGTCGGAAAACACCCAGAACAAATCGAGCTGCTTTTCTTTGGATTTTTTCCAGTTCTTGAATCAGGTAATCCTGGTGAGGGTCCCATACACTGGAACCATACTCTAGTTGGGGTCTTACCAGAGACTTATATGCCCTCTCCTTTACATCCTTACTACAACCCCTAAACACCCTCATAACCATGTGCAGAGATTGGTACCCTTTATTTACAATCCCATTTATGTGATTACCCCAGTGAAGATCTTTCCTTATATTAACACCTACATACTTACAATGATCCCCAAAAGGAACTTTCACCCCATCAACGCAGTAATTAAAACTGAGAGGACTTTTCCTATTTGTGAAACTCACAACCTGACTTTTAGCCCCGTTTATCAACATACCATTGCCTGCTGTCCATCTCACAATATTTTCGAGGTCACGTTGCAGTTGCTCACAATCTTGTAACTTATTTATCACTCTATAGAGAATAACATCATCCGCAAAAAGCCTTACCTCCGATTCCACTCCTTTACTCATATCATTTATATATATAAGAAAACATAAAGGTCCGATAACACTGCCCTGAGGAACTCCCCTCTCAACTATTACAGGGTCAGACAAAGCTTCACCTACTCTAACTCTCTGAGATCTATTTTCTAGAAATACAGCAACCCATTCAGTCACTCTTTTGTCTAGTCCAATTGCACTCATTTTTGCCAGTAGTCTCCCATGATCCACCCTATCAAATGCTTTAGACATGTCAATCGCGATACAGTCCATTTGACCTCCAGAATCCAAGATATCTGCTATATCTTGCTGGAATCCTACAAGTTGAGCTTCAGTGGAATAACCTTTCCTAAAACCGAATTGCCTTCTATCGAACCAGTTATTAATTTCACAAACATGTCTAATATAATCAGAAAGAATGCCTTCCCAAAGCTTACATACAATGCATGTCAAACTTACTGGCCTGTAATTTTCAGCTTTATGTCTATCACCCTTTCCTTTATACACAGGGGCTACTATAGCAACTCTCCATTCATCTGGTATAGCTCCTTCGGCCAAACAATAATCAAATAAGTACTTCAGATATGGTACTATATCCCAACCCATTGTCTTTAGTATATCCCCAGAAATCTGATCAATTCCAGCCGCTTTTCTAGTTTTCAACTTTTGTATCTTACTGTAAATGTAAATGGATAATGGAACCACACAGTGGATCCAGTCCACAACCAACGCTACCTAGATCAGAAGGCTCGCATGCTTATCAGCATTCCTACCGATAGTAGTCACACCAGTGCTGCCCACCCAACAGCAGTTTCTACTTACAAAAATGCTTTACTTCTGGATTACAAGAAATACATATTTAGACCAATATCATTGTTTAAAGATAAAGATATATGTAAATATTCTGACTCTGATCACTAATTCCATCCACCAATACACTACAACTTATCTGCTTTTAACGATGAAAATCCAGAAACTCACCTAAAAAGGAAAAAGCAATCTCACATAATTAGGCCTATACACATTTATAACTAAACCCAAATTAGCATATTTAATAATAATAATAATAATAATAAACTTCAATGCTATCTTTTTTTAAAGTTATAGCTTTGTTATTCATAATATCTAAGGAAAAAAGACTAGTAAGTTAATGCATACACACATACATCTTCATTATAGACTGTTATGCCTTTTAGCCTTCAGTCTGCAAGCCTCTATGAATTTACTAACCACCAAGTTAAAATCCTCTATTTGTAACTAGTTATTTGGCTGTTATTAATTATTTAAAGATCTGCCTTGTCAATACAATGCAAAGCTTAGTATATTTACTAATATATCAAATACAAGGCAGATCTTTAAATCATTAATTAATAATAGCGATTTAAATCAATACTTCTATATTTCTCTTATCATTAAATCATTACAAACCGAGTCCAACCATCGTTGTCTTGGTCTCCCTCTACTTCTCCTAACATCCATAACAAAGTCTATTATTCTCCCATGAAACATATCCTTCTCCATTCATCTCACATGACCCCCACCACTGAAGCCAGTTTCTGTACGTACAAATTCATCCATCGAGTTAAATCCTAATATAGCCTTTATCTCCTCATTCCAAGTACCCCACTGACATTGTTCCCACCTGTTTGTACCAGTAATCATTCTCGCTACTTTCATGTCGTTTACTTCTAATTTATGAATAAGATATCCTGAGTCTACCCAGCTTTCACTCTCATAAAGCAAAACTGGCCTGAAAAAAGACCAATGTAGAGATAGTTTCATCCAGGAAATGACTTCCTTCTTACAGAATACTGCTGATCGTAACCGTGACTCACTGAATTAGCTTTACCCGACCTTGAATCAATCTCACTTGCCATACTACCATCCTGAGAGAACACACATCCTAAACACAATGGCGGAAAAGAATATTCAAACACCAAGAAGGGGTTGTGTTAGATTAACGAATGTTGGTAGGCGTGTTTATACATTGGAAAGATGACTTTGATTCAAATTTCCTGCAAATCACATTAGCGTGGCGCTAGTAGCAGCCCATGACATTGCACATCAGGTTTGCTTTAAATAAGGGCTGTACGTGCAAGAGCGTTTGTTACCTGTGAGATTGGATATGGAGACTGTGAGTGGGTCAAGAATGCCTTTTCAACAACTAAGAGGCCACAGAGATGAGATATCTATTAGGTTCCACCTATTCAATACTAATTACGTGTTGATGTTAATAATAACTTTTATTCAACTTGGGACCGGTTTCGACACATAAAATGTCATCATCAGCCATAAAATGAATCACAAATATATAAGCAACGACATAATAATCAAAACTATTGTGGATACATATTGAAATATGATCATTAAAAATCTTTAACCGTCCATTCACACCCTGTGTTAAGATAAATCACCATAACAGAAGAGCAACGGCATAATTAAATCTGGCGCAGTAACACAATGAAGTATGCATATAGTCTCTCACTAATCAAAGAATAAAAGAAGGTTCAATCAGAGCGTCGATAACTTATTTGAATCACTTGGTATGTAATTTATACCTGATAAAAAAATTTAACACTGATGAATATGAAATCAGTCAGTGGTAAAAGATGTTAGTCTTGTGAGAAGGAGATATAAAATGTTATATGTGGTAGGTCTGGAGGGAAGAAGGCGGATGGGGGGAGGGGAGAAAAAGATCTTGTTAGGGGAGTAGTAAGTGTGGTGGGGGTTTGTGATGATGATGATGATGATGCTTGTTGTTTAAAGGGGCCTAACATCGAAGGTCATCGGCCCCTATATGGTGGGGGGTTTGTAACGTGATAGGGTACTGTGTATCGCGCTAAATAATGACCTCCTGTTTAGAAAATAAAAATACTTAAAATAATTAAAAAATCAAACAGAATGTTAGTTTTTCCTGAGATTTCGTTCAGATTCGAATTGGAGTTGAAGAACTGGTCTATGTGAATGAAGCAATTTTCTGCGACGTCAAGAATAGGGCCTTTGTCCATATTCATGAGCACCTCTTGTTGTATGTGACTGAAGCTATGCTTTGAATCTTGAATGTGCTGGCCAACTGCTGAGTATCTATTATATTTTGTAGCATTAACATGTTCCATGTATCTGATTTTGAAGTTCCTCCCTCTATGACCAATGTACGAGGATTGACAGTTTTGACGTTGGAATCTGTAGACTCCTGATTTTTGGTAAATATTAGTCCTGTTAATTGAGCTGGTATTATATATGATATCCGTATTTCTATTGTTAGTTCGATATGCGATTTTGGTGTTGTGTTTCTTCAGAATATTTGTAACAACGTAAATATCTTCGTTGAATGTGAAGGTTGAATAATAATCAGGTTTAGTTTTCTCTCTAGTTAGAGTTGAATTTAGTCGATATTTTCGTTTGTTGATAATGTGTTCTATAAATGTATTGTCGTAACCGTTATATTTGGCTATGAAGCGGATTGTATTCAATTCTTTATTTAGATTTACTATATTAAGTGGTATACCATACTGTTGTAGGTAGCATACTTGTATGCTTTGGGATGAAAAGAATTTTTCTGGATGTCTGTGTTGGTTTTCTGTAAATTCCGTATTCTATTGTGAAGGAAGTCTGTTTAACATGAGATCCAGAAAATTTATGCTTCTGTTTGTCTCAGATTCCAGAGTGAACTTTATCTGCAGATCAATATTGTTTAGATTGCTAAGAGAGGTGGCTGCATCAGTAATTCCCTCGTCATGGATAACGAGCGTGTCATCCACACTTGTTATCAGATACATGGAACATGTTAATGCTACAAAATATAATAGATACTCGGCAGTTGGCCAGCACATTCAAGATTCAAAGCATAGCTTCAGTAACATACAACAAGATATAGAGGTGCTCAGGAATATGGACAAAGGCCCTATTCTTGACGTCGCAGAAAATTGCTTCATTCACTTAGACCAGTTCTTCAACTCGAGTTCGAATCTGAACGAAATCTCAGAAAAAAACTAATGTTCTGTTTGATTTTTTAATTAAAGTATTTAAGTATTTTAATCTTCCGAATAGGTCAATATTTAGTGCGATACACAGTGCCCTATCACGTTAAAAATCCCCACCACACTGTTCACAAGACCCACCTTAAACCTACTACTCCCCTAACAAGATCTTTTTCTTCTCCCCCATCCGCCTTCTCCCCTCTAGACCTACCACATATAACATTTTACATCTCCTTCTCACAAGACTAACGTCTTTTACCACTGACTGATTTCATATTCATCAGTGTTAAATTTTTTTATCAGGTATAAATTACATACCAAGTGATTCAAATAAGTTATCAATGCTCTGATTGACGCATAGCATGTGTGAATGTTTTAAATAATTCTATACTTTGGAAGCCTGTCGGAGCCTTCTATTAAAGGGATGCACAAAGAATACATATTGAAGAACCTTCTTTTATTCTTTGATTAGTGAGAGACTATATGCATACTTCAATGTGTTACTGAGCCAGATTTAATTATTATGCCGTTGCTCTTCTGTTATGGCGATTTATCTTAACACATGGTGTGAATGGACAGTTAAAGATTTTTAATGATCATATTTCAATATGTATCCACAATAGTTTTGATTATTATGTCATTGCTTATATATTTGTGATTCATTTTATGGCCGATGATGACATTTTATGTGTCAAAACCGGTCCCAAGTTGAATAAAAGTTATTAGTAACATCAACACGTAATTAGTATTGAATAGGTGGAACCTAACAGATATCTCATCTCTGTGATCTCAGTTCAATACGGAAACATCAATGAAGCTCATATCATTGAATAACGAAGAGGCCAGTATCAACAGCTCACTGCAGTTGGACGAGGCCGTATAATAGGGCTACATGAAGGTGGATTTTCCTTCCGCGCTATTGCAGAACGACTTGGCAGGAATGTCTCCACTGTGCATGCGTGCTGGCAGCAATGGTCACGAGAAGGTACGCTCGCAAGAAGACTGGGCTCCGGACGTCACCGTGACACCACCGAGAGGGAGAACCGCCTTATTCCGCAGCGGACTGCGTCTGCAGCAACAATTCGAGCGGCAGTTGGCACCACAGTGATGCAACGAACTGTTTGAAATCAGTTATTTGACGGACAGCTCCGAGCCAAACGCCGTGCATTCCTCTTAACCCAAACCACCGCCATCTGCGACTTCAGTGGTGTCAAGCAAAAACTCATTGGAAGATGGAGTGGAGGTCTGTTGTGCTTTCTGATGAAAGCCGGTTCTGTCTTGGTGCCAGTGATGGCTGTGTGTAGGTTAGAAGGAGGCCAGGTGAGCACCTCATTCTACCTGTCTGCGACATCGACACACTGGATCTACACTGGAAGTTCTGGTCTGGGGAACAATTTTCTATGACAGCAAGAGTAATCTCGTGGTTATCCCACGCACCCTGACTGCAGATGTGTACGTCCGTCTGGTGATTCGACCTGTTGTGCTGCCATTCATGAACAGCATTCCCGGGGGTGTTTTCCAACATGATAATGCACATCCCCATGCAGCTGTTGTAACCCAACGTGCTGTACAGTTTCGATATGTATCCTTGGCCTGCTCGATCCCCTGATCTGTCCCCAATCGAGCACGTATGGGACATCATTGGACAACAACTCCAGTGTCATCCACAACTGGGATTAATTGTCCCTGTGTTGACCAACTAAGTGCAAAAGGCATGGAACTGTATCCCACAAGCTGATATCCAGCACCTGTACGACACAATGCATGCACGTTTGCATGACTGCATTCAACAGTCAGGCGATTACACCGGTTATTAATGGACCAGCATTGCACATTAACGATGGCTTTTCTCGCGCAGATATTAACCTGTAGTCTTGTACCTTCAATCAATTAAATATCTTACCTCAACAAATATACTGCCAACATTTCTGCATTCTACATTCCTATTTCATGGTGTTTGGATATTTTTTTTCCCACCAGTGCACTTTAAATTATTTGCCTGTTCCAGCCTTGTATCCCTAATCTGACATTCAATTCCCTTGGATTTCTTTTCTACTGACATCAATTTAGTCTTGGAAAAGCTAATTTTCATACCATACTCATTGCAACTTCCATCAACTTCCAAGATATTTAGCACAATCTGCCATTAAGACCAAGTCATCGGGATAGGCCTAGGGCAAACTGCTTATTACATTTTCACCTAACTGCATCCCTCCCCACCACTTAATACCTTTCAGAAGACGATTCATATAAACTATGAACAACAACGGTGAAAGATTGTTTGCTTGTTGTTTTAAGGGGCCTAACATCGCAGGTCATTGGCCCCGGTGAAAGATTACAACCTTCTCTGACCCCTATAAATACCTTAAACCAAGAACTCACTCTACCATCAATCCTCACTGCAACCCAATTGTCTAAATAAATGCCTTTGATTGATTTTAATAATCTACCCTTAATAACTGTCTATTCCTCTGATAACATATTACAGTTACCTGGTGCATACTGAAAATCTGATCCTGACAGCCCATTTTACCTACCAATTGTGCCATAATGAGGTGAATGATGCATGGTGATGCGTAAGGCAATTTGCCATGTACTGAAAGGTCGTGGTGGTGGTGGTGGTGGTTGTGGTTGTTTTAAGAGGAAGTACAATTGGACAACCATCCTCTATTAACATTAATTGGAGGGAAAATGGAAGATTCCCTATGCCACACAAACCTAATGCTGGCGGAGACAGAAGAGAACAAGAGTTGACTAAGAGGGGTCAGACAGGAAAGATGAAAGCGAGAAACCTAATACAAGTGGAACCAATGCCAGACTCAGTTAGGGGGAGCCATGGTCACCAACCCACGCTACAAAGACGAAAGCGCCTCAGTCCCCCTTTAGTTGCCTTTTATGACATGCAAGAGATACCGTGGATGTTATTCTACTGCACCCACCCACAGGGCATGTTGAAACAAAATTATCTTCATCCCTCTCTACAGAGCAAGAGAAACAACCACACAATAGATGTGTGCAGTAAACTGTTGAATTATCCAACAGATGAGGCAAAGATTATCTGAAAATGAAAGAAATCCTTATTTTCACTTGAATACTGTATAAGATATTTCAAAAAGCAAGTTATTGGTAAGTTAAGTGAAGTAAATTCTTTTAGGTAAGGCTTTTTGCGGATGATGTTATTCTCTATAGTGATAAATAAGTTACAAGATTGTGAGCAACTGCAACATGACCTCGAAAATGTTGTGAGATGGACAGCAGGCAATGGTATGTTGATAAACAGGGCTAAAAGTCAGGTTGTGAGTTTCACAAATAGGAAATGTCCTCTCAGTTTTAATTACTGCGTTGATGGGATGAAAGTTCCTTTTGGGGATCATTGTAAGTATCTAGGTGTTAATATAAGGAAAGATCTTCACTGGGGTAATCACATAAATGGGATTGTAAATAAAGGGTACCGATCTCTGCACATGGTTATGAGGGTGTTTAGGGGTTGTAGTAAGGATGTAAAGGAGAGTGCATATAAGTCTCTGGTAAGACCCTAACTAGAGTATGGTTCCAGTGTATGGGACCCTCACCAGGATTACCTGATTCAAGAACTGGAAAAAATCCAAAGAAAAGCAGCTCGATTTCTTCTGGGTGATTTCCGACAAAAGAGTAGCGTTACAAAAATGTTGCAAAGTTTGGGCTGGGAAGAATTGGGAGAAAGAAGACGAGCTGCTCGACTAAGTGGTATGTGGAAATTCTAAGTTCCCATGGAGGGAATTAGATTCTTTTCCACCAATAGAGCATATCAATAGAGCAATAGAGCAAACGCCGGAAAAGCCATCCATCTAATTTTTGATCTGATTTTTGATATGCTCTATTGGTGGAAAAGAATCTAATTCCCTCCATGGGAACTTAGAATTTCCATTTGGAATTGCTAGGCGGGCATTAATTCCATTGTGGAGTTTTATCTCCCGTATGCAGTTGTCAGACTGTGCTTCATAAATAAGCTTCTGATAAGTTCACCTGCATACACCCCAGCGTCAGTGGGTAGGGTCTGACACATCCCACTCTGAAGAGTCCAGTGTCAGACCTAAGACGAAGCGCTGGTTAGTAGAGCAAACGCCGGAAAAGCCATCCATCTAATTTTTGATCTGATTTTGATATGCTCTATTGGTGGAAAAGAATCTAATTCCCTCCATGGGAACTTAGAATTTCCATTTGGAATTGCTAGGCGGGCATTAATTCCATTGTGGAGTTTTATCTCCCGTATGCAGTTGTCAGACTGTGCTTCATAAATAAGCTTCTGATAAGTTCACCTGCATACACCCCAGCGTCAGTGGGTAGGGTCTGACACATCCCACTCTGAAGAGTCTAGTGTCAGACCTAAGACGAAGCGCTGGTTAGTAGAGCAAACGCCGGAAAAGCCATCCATCTAATTTTTGATCTGATTTTTAAGTGGTATGTTCCGAGCTGTCAGCGGAGAGATGGCGTGGAATGACATTAGTAGACGAATAAGTTTGAATGGCGTTTTTAAAAGTAGGAAAGATCACAATATGAAGATAAAGTTGGAATTCAAGAGGACAAACTGGGGCAAATATTCATTTATAGGAAGGGGAGTTAGGGATTGGAATAACTTACCAAGGGAGATGTTCAATAAATTTCCAATTTCTTTGAAATCATTTCTGAAAAGGCTACGAAAGCAACAGATAGGGAATCTGACACCTGGGCGACTGCCCTAAATGCAGATCAGTATTGATTGATTGATAGGCTATGCTAACAATAATGTGATTGTGACTTTACAAAATCTGTGGAGAAATTTGCATCATTCAGCATTTTATAAACTGTCCAGCTCCAGAATATTCAACTTCCATGGTTAAACCGTACACAACAAACATTAATACAGTATTTAATTTTTGTAGCCGGCACTGCGGTATAGGGGTAGCGTGCCTGCCTCTTACCCGGAGGCCCCGGGTTCAATTCCCGGCCAGGTCAGGGATTTTTCCCTGCATCCGAGGGCTGGTTCGAGGTCCACTCAGTCTACGTGATTACAACTGAGGAACTATCTGGTGGTGAGATGGCAGTCCCGGTCTAGAAAGCCAAGAATAACGGCCGAGAGGATTCGTCATGCTGACTACACAACACCTCATAATCTGCAGGCCTTCGGGCTGAGCAGCGGTCGCTTGGTACGCCATGGCCCTTTGGGGCTGTTGCGCCATGCTTTTTTGTTTTTTTTGTTTTTTGTAGAATAGCTTACATTAGGATTATGATGATCTAAAACACAGTAACTTTCTGTTATTAATGCTGTGTTATATAACACTGTGACAATATATGTTACTTTTTATGAATCCTACATGACAGATATAGCCTATCAACAGAAAACATCATACCTGAAAGATACAGTAAGTAGGTACTTCAGAGGCAGAACAATATTCCTGAAAAAATGTAAGTGAAGCCTTGTCTTCTTATCTGGAGATTTTTATAGTTTCTCAAACATAGATCTGATAATGTCTAGTGTTTTTCAAATCCAGATTTGGTGATAATAATCAGTTGGCAATCCTAACACTTAAGTCCTATTAGAAGAACAAATTTCTGACCAAATGACATGATACCAGCAGAAACTAATGAGCAAGAAAACTTGTACAGTAACTTGTATTTGATTTGTACCTATTGTATTAGTACACGAGTACTTCAAATGGATCACATTCAAACTTGCCATGCCATCTCCTCTACTGTCAATTGAGGTTATGTAATTTTAATGCTTTTCAGTTTGTTTAACCTGTATTTCGTTTAACCCATGGTTGAACCTATAAAAGAAACACCATTTGTGGGAAATTTACAGGTATGTTATAGTGTGGTAGGTGTTATAATTAGTGATCGACAAACAGAAAAGAATTAAAGTTAAATTAACCGAGTTAACACTGGAAATTACAGCTTCATTTTTAACAAACAGATTATGACAGATTGACCAGTAACAGCTTCTTTAACGAGCCAGAAAATGAAGAGTCGAATGTCTTTTATATGGGCATCTTCTAAAAATATAAACAAATCATGCCGGGATGGGATCCCTAAGAACAGTACTTAAACCAGTAGTGTCAAATCAAAGATTTTTTTTTTACATCACTAACTCACCGGAATTATTGTTCTTTTTGTTCCCTACATTACGCTGCAACTGCTGCAACCTACGCCTGCGCTTCCGACGTTGTTGTTGTTGTTTCTTCCGCTTATATGCAGCGTATATAATAATAAAAGCTGCAGAAGCACACAGCAATAGTTCTTCATGATGTCCATACATTTCACCGAATACAATACCTATATTACGAAAACGACACGCACTACCAAACGAGCCAATACAGTGACAGAACCGAAATCCTCTATATAAACATACATTGACAATTCAAATCATTCAAATCAACAATCGCTAACTGCCACCAACAATAGGCAGAAACTGCAATCGCCTGCTAGCCAAGTTACGGCAGGCCCAAGCAATTTGTCAGAGCCCTCAGTGTGGTCACTGGCTCGAGGCTTGTCCCGTTGAGATACGTCAAAACTAAACCTGCTTCGACCGTGCCCACTGAGTGAGCACCTAACAGCGCGCCGGTCCTCTTATTGAGTTTGACCGTTCCAGTGTTTTATCATAAACACCCAAGTCTCCCCAGCCCATACCAGCCGTCAGGACCACCTTGGTGGATTGAGTAGCCAAGACACTGACATTCCCATCTCAAACCATGTCCAGGAAACCCCCAACCACCCCCAATTTCGACCAACCTCTCCAAATTCGCACCAATAACCGAGACACCTGGTACGATCCTTTTATTTTTCCAATGCCTTACGACCAGTACCCATCCAAACACACCCGGTTCCACCACCGCCAACGCACATACCTAGCCATCCAGCCAGTCATTAAGCACGTCCAGCTCTTAGAGGAGCTCTCTAATGGATGCATAACTGTTTTCCCTATGGATATTGAGGGCAGCTATAGCGCCATTCTCGAACACCTAAAAACTAGGGACATCCGTTACAGAGTATGTATTGGGTACGCGCCAGACGCCGAAGTAGCTACCCAAACTGAGCTGGACGCAACACACACACCACTAACATTCACAAAAACCACACAAACTCACTTAAACCAAGAGCACCAGACAGTACAAACAGACGACCCTCCAATCATCTTGGACTCACCCCTCTCCCCCCCGCCAGAATCCGAACCCGGGACTGAGACCCCATTAATCTCACAACCGGGCACGGAAACACTCCCCCCCCCACCAGCATCCGAACCCGGGACTGAGACCCCATTAGTCTCACAACCGGGTACGGTAACACACTCCAGATACACTCAGACTGGGAGCAGGCGTAAAAAACCTGCCCCTAAGTCAGCGCCGCTCACATCCAACACCTACACTTCAGAGACACGAACACGCACCCCCCCTCACACAACACTCATTACACAGTGTTTCAATTGTCTTCGGTTGAACCACTCTGCAGCCTCGTGCTCAGAGGCTCAGCGGTGTAATCGGTGTGGCGGTCCCCATCGTCACACTGAGTGCACTGTACCACGCAGCCAGCCAAGGTGCGCGAACTGCCAAGGCAGTCACGCCGCCTCATTTCCTGGCTGCCCGTTCTTGAAGAAGGCAATTCGAGACCATTACAGACGCGCAAGGCACTTACAGGCTCACCACTACTCACCACAGACACCACTCAGCCATAATACACTTCACCATTCGAACCCAGGACCTTCTACCAACGCCCATACGACCCAGCCCTGCCAAGCTTCCCATGCCCTGATCAGTCTTCTTACCAAGCTAATATCAACTCCGGATCAGCCTCTACTTCCCATGCCTGCCAAGCAACTGATCCTCAACTAAATTAAATCCCGCCCTGCATACCGCCCCCGCCCAGTAACAAGCAAAGACCTCACTCCTCACTTCCTTAAAGCACTGGAACTCACGGAATCCGAGGCGGGAGCACTACTTAAATGCTGCTAATTAACAATGCTGTACTTTCCAACTTAACACCTATAGATGCTGTAAAATTATTACTTAACATCCGCAGATACTTGCACTTTAAAGTAAAAGTGCAAGTTGCGAACTGTTGACACGATGAAGCGTTACAGACTTCCAAACGTAACATATGCTAGGCAAACCCTGCTCCAACAGGGTGAGCCACATCGTCCACAAAAACAGCTGTGCTAGCCATGGTTACTGAATGTAAATTCTCCTAGG
Organism: Anabrus simplex; assembly: GCF_040414725.1. Taxonomy (NCBI): domain Eukaryota; kingdom Metazoa; phylum Arthropoda; class Insecta; order Orthoptera; family Tettigoniidae; genus Anabrus; species Anabrus simplex. Next base: position 47,180,747 of record NC_090267.1, read on the forward strand.
TACCAACACACATACATACTACTTACACAAATAGTTAAGCAACATCGGGAATGGCCACCCAGTGGATGGGTGACCACAACAAGTACACTCACACATACATTCAACAAAACACATACATTAACAACACCATTTACTGAAAATAACACACAACAAATAAATCAAACATACGAACTTTCACAAAACTGCAACATAACATTAAAGGCCGACAGAGGAGTCTCGAAGAGACACCGGCATCGGCTCAACACTAACACCTATCTCTAGATAGGTGTACCATACCGAACCCTGGGGAAAAACACACTGCCCGTATTGCTCGCCTACTCATTCCCTTTGCTGCACCAGCTGATTTGGTGATGTCAAAGTATTGTAACGGCGACAGCGCGTGGAGCGGCATCAACACAACGAACTATTTATTATCTATTATCTATTCACGGCCGTGTATCATCATTGATTAAAACACTATCACACTTCGAGTTCGAAACCCAACGAAATACAGATTTTAAGACTTTTGCGTCATTCTTGTAACACAATATAGGACAGGAAGGAAGTGGATGTTGATCTGAAAGAACCAGTGACAAGAATAAAACAATGTATTATTAAATTAAAACATTCGATCGTCATGTTATAAAAATGAAATGGCGTATGGCTTTTAGTGCCGGGAGTGTCCGAGGACAAGTTCGTCTCGCCAGATGCAGGTCTTTTTTGATTTGACACCCGTAGGCGACCTGCGCGTTGTGATGAGGATGAAATGATGATGAAGACGACACAGACACCCAGCCCCAGTACCAGCAAAATTAACCAATTATGGTTAAAATTCCCGACCCTGCCGGGAATCGAACCCGGGACCCCTGTGAACAAAGGCCAGCAAACTAACCATTTAGCCATGGATATGACTTGGTGGGTTGGGATGTAGTACCATATCGGAAGTACTTCTTTGATTATTGGTTTCATGAAGGAGCTATACGAAATGAATGGAGAGCTGCTACAGTAGCCCCTGTGTATAAAGGAAAAGGCTAAAAGGTGATAGACATAACGCTCAAAATTACAGGCCAGTCATTATGACATGCATTGCATGTAAGCTTTGGGAAAGTATACTTTCTCATTATATTAGACATGTTTGTGAAATTAACTGGTTCGACAGAAGGCAGTTCGGGTTTTGGAAAGGTTATTCCACTGAAGCTCAACTTGTAGGATTCCAGCAAGATATAGCAGATATCCTGGATTCAGGAGATCAAATGGACTGTATTGCAATTGACCTATCTAAGGCATTTGATAGGGTAGATCATGGGAGACTACAAAAATGAGTGCAATTGGACTAGACAAAAGAGTGACTGAATGGGTGACTATATTTCTAGAAAACAGAACTCAGGGAATTAGAGCAGGCGAATCTTTATCTGATCCTGTCATAATTAAGAGGGGAATTCCTCAAGGCAGTATTATTGGATCTTTATGTTTTCTTATATATGTATGAAAATGAAAACCTACAACCTGTTTTCCAGTCACTGACCGGGTCAGGGATGTAATGAATGAAGCAGATATAGGCTGTTAGTATGATGGGGTCGCCACTCCCAAAGTGATTTATTAATGAATGATAGATGTTATGAAATGAGAATGCAGAGAGTTGCTGGAATTAAAGATGACAGGGAAAACCAGAGTACCCGGAGAAAAACCTGTCCCGCCTCCGCTTTCTTTAGCACAAATCTCACATGGAGTGACCGGGATTTGAACCACGGTATCCAGCGGTGAGAAGCCACTGACAATCCGTCTCAGATGTCGCCGGTCATCGAAGGTGGCTGGACGGTAGGTCATTCATCTGTTGTGGATGGTGACACCCGCATTCAACGATTCACGATACACCCTAGACACAGTTGATCATGTGAAGCCGAATTCCCGCACCACTTCTGAAATCGCACTTCCCATCCGTCGGGCACCGACCACCATACCCCGCTCGAACGGTGTCAGCTCACGACGACATTCCATGTTACACCTGTCACATGCACAGCCACTGCTCACAAGGTGTCCTATACAACTGCCGCTGGCACAGGGGGCGTGTGGTGCGCAGACAACACACCTACGCATCAGTGCTCCACTATCCCATGACATTAGCTCAGTCAGTGTATATTTTGTCTTTAGTGTACTCTCAAAGAGTTCATAAAGGACATGAGTTCTTCCAATTTTTAAATGATTATACAGCAACAATGAGCATTGAGACGTTATGGCTGGCATGTGATATCTTCAAGATATGTCATTCAAATTTTAACATTGAAGATAACATTCTTTTGCAAGAAGTGATGGACAATTTTATGTAAATAATGTGTATATTTTATATTTAGCGTATTCACAAACAGTTCTTAATGGACATGGGTTCTTCTGTTTTTAAATTATTAAGCAGCAACAATGAATATTATTATCTACTACGAGACATTATAGCTGAAGAAGTCTCAAATGAAACGAAACATGTTCCAAAGTATGTTTAATATATTTTTATATTAAATAGTTTTCACTTGTAAAGTTTATTGATTGGGTGGACCATTAAACCTAACACTAGTTGTTAATTTAAGTGGTGTGTTCTGAGCTGTCCGTGAAGGGATGACGTGGAATTACATCAGTAGACGAATAAGTTTGAGTGGTGTCTTTAAAAATAGGAAAGATCACAACATGATTATAACGCTGGAATTCAAGAGGACAAATTGGGGCAAATATTCCTTTTTAGGAAGGGGAGTTAGGGATTAGAATAACTTACCAAGGGAGATGTTCAATAAATTTTCAATTTCTTTGCAATCACTTAAGAAAAAGCTAGGAAAACAACAGATAGGGAATCTGCCACCTGGGTGACTGCCCTAAATGCAGATCAGTAGTGATTGATAGTCTGACATCATCTCCAAAAAAAATTGCAGTTGAAATATCTTTTTCAGTTTGATATTTTTTACTGGCAATATTTTTCTCTGTTGAATCATTCGTTCTATTCACGTGTGCCTTAATAAGGACTTTGAAATACTTATCAGTCAGAATTTTTATACAGCTGTTACATACATACCTACACCAAATACAGTACTTGCCTACACCTAGCATGAGGAAGCTTGCTACATGCCCAGTCCATGGCAAAATGGTCTGCATTTCCTTGTACTACAGTTGTTCTTGGGCAAATATTCATTTATAGGATAAGGAGTAAGGGAGTGGTATAAATTATAAAGGAAATGTTACCTTAATTAAGGTACAGCCTGGTGTGAAAATGGAAAACCATAGGAAACCATATTCAGGGCTGCCGACAGTGGGGCTCGAACCCACTATCTCCTGGATGCAAGCTCACAGCTGCATGCCCCTAACCGCACAGCAAACTCACCCAGTAAGGAATTCCAAGTTGTTTTAGACAATCACAAATTTCATCAAGCTTTATCATATGCCTTGAGTCACTGCATAAAGGTCTCCTGTACTCTTAATAATGTTGTTTGCTTTACGTCCCACAAACTACTTTTATGGTTTTTGGAGATGCCGAGGTGCCAGAATTTAGTCCCGCAGGAGTTCTTTGATGTGCCAGCAAATCTACCAACACGAGGTTGATGAATTTGAGCATCTTCAAATACCACCGGACTGAGCCAGTATCGAACTTGCCAAATTGGGGTCAGAAGGCCAGTGCCTCAAGCGTCTGAGCCACTCGGTCCTGTACTCTTTGTGGCTACTGAAAGTGAAAGAATTAAAAATATCAGACAATGTATCACACATTTCTAGAAACTCTGCAGTGTTTGCAGCCCTTGACTGCAAAGAATTGAATGATACATGAACTAGAATTCCAGAAGCTACAGAATGGTTGAGGACCCTTATGGCTAAACACACCCTCATATTTGAAAATGGAGGAAGTGTGATACATTTCTTTGTTAACTTCGGGGCCAACCTTGGAATCAGTTTTAAGCCCTTGTTGTAAAATTCTCTTTTGTGAGGCCAACTATATACTTTACCACTAGAAACAAAGTCATAACTTTTCAGATTGTTTCTCAACAACTTGATTTAAGTGAGGTGGATCATGAAAAAAATGCATTTCCTCATCATTTACCTCAATGAATGGCTTCTCTGCAGTCACATCTAAAAGTTTCCTCGCATTCATATTATTACTCCCTTGATCACACACAACTGCCTTAGGAACTAACTCTATTGCATAAAGTTGAATGACAATATTAGTATTATTATTGCAGAACTTTAGAAATATGCTGAAAACAGAGCGATCGTTGAACTGACAAGAATCCTATACAGTATCCGGAAAGAAGAGAAACTGCCAGATGGATGGACATCAGCGTTAATACACCCTCTTCACAAGAAAGGAGATAAGGCAGACATCAACAATTACAGGGGAATATCGCTACTACCAGAGACATATAAGATCTTTTCAAAGGCACTGCTACCGAGCTCGATAGCTGCAGTCGCTTAAGTGCGGCCAGAATCCAGTATTCGGGAGATAGTAGGTTCGAACCCCACTGTCGGCAGCCCTGAAAATGGTTTTCCGTGGTTTCCTTTTTTCACACCAGGCAAATGCTGGGGCTGTACCTTAATTAAGGCCACGGCCGCTTCCTTCCCAATCCTAGCCCTTCCCTGTCCCATCGTCGCCATAAGACCTATCTGTGTCGGTGTGACGTAAAGCAATTAGCAAAGGCACTGCTAGATAGAGCAGATAAACAATTGGAACTGCAAATTGGTGAGTATCAAGGAGGTTTTAGAAAGGGAAGGTCATGTGCGGAACAGATCCTGAACCTGAAGTTGATCACAGCATACCAGAAACAGAGGAACAAGGAATTCGTGCTCACATTTGTGGACTTCAAGAAGGCCTAAGATTTGGTAGATAGGGAAACACTGATCCGTATCCTAGAAGAAATGGGTCTAGATAGGAAGACCAGAGAGCTCATTAAACATACTGTGACTGACACAACATCCAAGGTCACGTTCAGGGGGATACTATCAGAATCCTTTAGGATTAAAACAGGGGTCAGACAGGGAGATGGGCTTTCTCCCCTTCTATTCAACTGTGTTCTTGACAAGGTCATTAGAGAGTGGTGCAAGAAAATGCAAGGAATAGGTGGTATACGAATGGGATATAAGAATAGAGGGACTGTAGTCGACTGCCTAGACTTTGCGAATGACAATGTGATTCTGTCAGAGTCAATAGAGGAGGCATGGAACCAGATTGCTCAGTTCCAGGAACAAGCAAGTAAGGCAGGCTTATGGATCTCCTTCGAGAAGACACAGTACATGACCAACATCGAAACAGCACCCAGAGGAATGGCAGTGGAGGGAGGAAGAATTCGGAAAGTAGAGAAATTTAAATATCTGGGAGAGTGGATGGATAACAACCTGTCAGAGAAAGAGGCACTGATACCGAGAATCAACAAAATGAACTTGGCACTGAAGCTAAGTATGAACACCTGTAACATGAAGAATATCTCAATCAATGCAAAACTCAGACATTACTAGACAATGATCGGTCCAGAAGCCTTATATGCAGCTGAATGTTTGAACCTTATAAAGGTAGGATTGGTCAAGAAGTTAGAACTGGTGGAGCGAAACATTCAAAGGAAGATACTGGGAACCCAAAGAACAGAGGATGGATCATACAGAATGAAAGCAAACCAAGAACTGTAACCGCAAGATAGAAAAGATCTCAGACACTATCCAGAAGAGGAGAGCCATGCTCTTTGGACACATCTACAGAATGGACCCGGGAGGACTGACCAACCAGACAGTAAGGTTTATTGAGACCAGGAAAACTGTAGTACGCTGGCATCAGGAAGTGAAGAAGGACCTGACAGAAACGGGAATACAAGAATCGGAAATAAGCAACAGGGAAACTTACAAGTCGAAAATAAATTACACAAAGAGTTTTCAAGAAAAACAGTACATGACCAACATCGAAACAGCACCCAGAGAGATGACAGTGGAGGGAGGAAGGATTCAGAAAGTAGAGAAATTTAAATATCTGGGAGAGTGGATGGACAACCTGTCAGAGAAAGAGGCACCGATACCGAGAATCAACAAAATGAACTTGGTGGAAGGGGGAAGAAGGTCGCAGAGTGAAAGAAGGAAGGATTACTGGGCGCAGATCAAAGCCCAGAAGCAGCTGAAATCGAATTAACGTGGTCCACAGTTGGCCAAAATGAAAGAAAGAAGAATTAGTATTATCTATATATATAAAATAAGAGTTTTGTCTGTACATTGCTCAGAATTTGAAAAGAATGGTATTTCTGTATCGATCATGTCCATAGTAACAAGAAAATGTACTCTTTACTTTTCCGTAATTTCTGTCTGTCTGTATGTATGTATGTACACGCATCACGAAAACACGGCTGAAGAGATTTAATGAAAATCGGTATGTAAAGTCGGGGCATGAGCCGCTACAATCTAGGCTATAAATAATTTTATTCACGCTGAGTAAAATGGTACTTTAGGGGAAGGCCTTAAATTTAATTATCGAATATTTATATTATTAGCGGTCCTATCAATAAATACTATATAACTAAAGTTATATAGAATTAAATTTCCATTCAAGTATGTCTTATACAGTTTTACTGTACCGTCTCTGATAACACAGATATTAATGAATTTGTAGTTTTGTTGCTAAGTCCATATCAACGCCGCGCCACGAGAAAATGGGTAAACAGAATTTAATGAAAACCGCTATATAGAGTCGGGGAATAAGAAACTACAGTTTAGGCTGTAAATAATTTTATTCGCCCGAGATGAAATGGTAGTTTAGGGGAGGCGCCTAAAATTTAATTTTTAAATACCGGTACCGGTACCTATGTTATTGGTGCTATTGAAAAGTACTACATAACAAAAGTTATAGACAATACAATTTCCTATCATTTATGTTTCATTCAGTTTTACTGTACCAACTATGATAAGAGTGGTATTTCAGAAGGCCTACAATATCGAAAGCGCATAACACTGATCAACAATAACTTTACATTGACCATTGTTTGTTACTGATCAACAATAACTTTACATTGACCATTGTTTGTTGTGATGTTCTTCGTTTCTTATGGTGCCGCTCAAATGCGATAGATGGGATTACTACTGCGTACCGAGTATAACAGCCCGACTGAACATTAGCGGGAAATAGCTGGGGAGTTTGAAAACTTTCTTCTTTAGCATGCCATTCCTCTGGTTCATGTAACCTCCGTGGCTCAGACGGCAGCGTGTCGGCCTCTCGCTGCTGATTACCGTGGTTCAAATCCCGGTCACTCCATGTGAGATTTGTGCTGGACAAAGCGGAGGCGAGACAGGTTTTTCTCCGGGTACTCTGGTTTTCCCTATCATCTTTCATTCCAGCAACACTCTCCATTCTCATTTCATAGCATCTATCAGTCAATAATATATCACTGCGAGTGGCGACTCCATCGTACTAACAGCCTATATATACGTTTCATTCATAACATCCCTGACCAGGTCAATGACTGGAAAACAGGTTGTAGGTTTTCATTTTCATTTTCCTCTGGTTCATACATTTTCTGATACTGCAGGTACATAACACACTGGTTCATCATAGTATTCCAGCTATTCGATCCCTACTCTGACGCGCTGTTTTGAATGAGCTGTAAGCACACTTACGGCAGAGGCTCACTTAGTAGTAGTAGTAGTAGTAGTAGTAGTAGTAGTAGTAGTAGTAGTAGTAGTATGACCTGGTCTAGAATTAAAATTTAAGCCTATTTCAAATTATAGCACCATAATTCACTATATAACTCAAATGTCAACCCTGAAAAGAGCCGTTTCTTAAGAAAAGCTTCCTCTTCACTTTTATTAAATTCTACATTCATTTAATTCCAAATTAGCAGTGAAGAGGGGGCTTCTCCTCTGGCTTGGAGGGAAAAATTGCCTCCAAGTCAGATAGGTTTTTCTGTTGCCATTGTCGTGAATTGAGATTTTCTGACTCATCGGGTACTCCTCGGAAACAGATTAGTAAAAGGGCATAGTTTTTGCCCTGGGACTCTTCACTATTTGCCTTCCCCCCGTCCTGCACCGCCGAAAAAAGACGAAAAGTGTTCATGGATCAGAGCTGTCTGCGACTTGGTCATTCCAGCTCTGGAATTCCAGCATAGTACTGTTCGTTAAAAGTGAGTGGTCTTTCATTGGATGGAGTATTTCATATGAAAGCATTGCTTTTAATCACGCCATTCCTACTGACGTCATTGCAATGACCTATGTTCATTTCAGTTGGAAAAACCACTAAGACAGTCTTTCTGAGGATGTAAAATGGCTGGTGGAGAGTGAGTGTCTGCCATTATAATGAAAACTCCCCAACCTGGTGGCGACTGATGGTAGGCAAGCGGTCATATCATTACAATGAAAATTCCCTAACACAGTCTTCATATGAGAAAAGACGTTTGGTTAATTCCCCGTCGTGTTTCTATGCAATTTAATACAATCTTACTCACAACGTGTACACTACCTAGCCTAGAATTCTGTATACAATGTAGAATTCCGTAGCGAAGCACGGGTACATAAGCTAGTATTTCATAGAGTTATTAGCTAATAATATTAGTAATTAGTTTATGAGTCAAAATTATTACTAGATATTCCTAATAATATTAGTAAGTTGTTTCTAATGAAAGTTACTCATATTATTGGGATTATTTCCACGAGTATATTTTGATTTATAATCCATATTATTAGTGAAATCAAAGTGAGTGGCATTTTAATATTTTGGCATAAAATCCTGAGGGTCAGTGAAATGCTCAACTCTGATTCAAATAGTGATGAGCCTGATGAGGAACGAGTGTAGGTATTCACTGTTCAATGTTAGGCCAAAAACAGCCTGTATTCATATGTAACAAATATATGAATACAATGAGAGATTTAGGTTAGATTACAGAACTTTTGAGTATTTGCTTGATAGGACGGAATGAATCATAACCTCAAAACAACAGCTTCACATTGCACTCCACGGATTGGTAGTGATACACAGTATGATTGTGTTTCCTTAGTGTGGACTACAGCTATCCTTTAAAATCTTGGCTTATACCACCAGTAAACCAAAGTGGTGATGGTGGTGATTATTGTTTTGAGAGGAAGTACAACTGGGCAACCATTCTTTGTACTATCTGTGCACTTTTTAGTGATAGATTTACACCCTAGTGCTGAAGTGGTCGACTTCGGTTATCTTCAAGATTCGTATTGGCAACCTTTGAAACACAAACTAAGAATTGCTTATCATCGCTGTGCGACATCTGGCGTACACTTTAAGTACTCGTACTGTCGTTATTTACACAGCAAAGCCAAACTATAGAATTCATGCTAGGAACACGTTTCGCAACGGGAAATGTTATGTAGTATTATATATTGTGTGTGTGACACAGTTGTTTGCTTAAAATAATAAAGGTTTATAAAATTCATATCGATCGATCATATTATCGATTCAATTCAGATTTCATTTCCATTCAGCTGGCAATATTAACGGAACCCTTCTTACTTCTCCAACGAGTACAAAAATCTATCACTAAAAAGTGCGCATACTATACAACACTAATCAGATAGAAAAATGGAAGGGATCCGACACTTCAAAAAATGAAGGTATCGGCCAAAGAAAGAGAAGGGCCACGAAGGGCGTGAAAATGAAAGACTCTTTAGGCCTTGCAACTTAATACCGTCAGGGTCGGAAAAGAACAAGAGAGGTCGGATAGGATGGACGAAAGTGAGGAGCTTGGCACAAGTGGAAGCAATGCCAGGACTCAGCTCAGGGCCCCGTGGTCGCCAACCCACACTCCCAAGTTGAGAGCTGCTGGAGCCACTTTTAGTCGCCTCTTACGACAGGCAGGGGGTACTGTGGGTGTTATTCTACCTCCACCCCCACCCACAGGGGGTAGTAAACCAAGATTTTGCTAGTCCATGTCAACAGAGATATTTAAGAGCACATAAAAGTAAAAAAGAACAAGGAGGGTTACAGTGTGCAAAATAGCAGACGCTTTAACTCAATCACTTTTCGCAAAGAAACTTTCTTCTCTCACATTATTTTCACTTCTTTTCTCCATTCTCATATGTATCAAAGTCACAACGAAAATATCAAATGAGTCTATCGAACATATGGATTAACAGCCGGTTGTAGTCAAACACTACCCTACTGCTAGGACAATTCTAACCTCCATCTGTATCAGATGACTAATGAACTAATATTACGAGTGAAGATATTTTATTAATCATGTGTAAATCTTTATGAAACAGAATTTGGTTAACTAGTAATTATTTTATGAGTTCTAATATTATTAGTTAGTTTTATGAAACAGGGCCCAGCTCTTTGAAGTAGTGTCCTGCCATAGCATTGTTTGTTAGGAAGTAGGCCTACCCAATTATCTGTCTGTAACTGAGGTACAAACCTTGCATGAATATCACAGGCTGGTTGCGTTGTTGGCAGATAGGAGCTGTGATTGGCTGTACAGGAGTATCTACACCAAAATCTTCATAACCCTCCCATCGTTCCATTGAAATAACCGTCCCCTCCCTTTTCATTTTCTTATCTTTAGTTTCCAGCAAACTTAGAACCATTTTATTTACTCCAGGCTCCACCTGAGCATTTTGAAACCAGCTTTTTAATGACCTGGTACTGGGCAAAGAAAAATGTTTTTGCAGGAACTTGTATGACTCTGGGGAAATATAATGCAAAGCTAAGGCAAAACTTTTGTCAGTACTTGAATATCTTCGTCCCTGGGCTTTACAGTTCCCTTGATTTAGTTGAAAATGTATGAAGTTCTGAGCAACACTCTTATCAACAACAGTTTTCTCACAGTTATGCTTTGACTGTTTTTTCTGCACCACACATAATTGCCTCCTCAAACTTTTATAGAGTGATTTGTACTTGGATAACAACTTCTGAGAAGTCCTATATTTCAACATTAAGTCTGAACAGCATTTATTCAGTTTTTCTTCTGCAGGCATTTTATTATCTTCCTGGACTGCACTTCCTGTTGGTAACTCATTTGAAATTTCTGGAGTAGATTCATGTTCCCGTTCCCTTTTCTTCACGCTACACCTCAAGTTTACCTGTTGGACATTGTGACATTTGAGTGATGGTACTGCACCTGGCCAGATTCTGTAAGAAACAGAAAGATTTAATCATAAGACATTCACTAGTGAAAAGGGTTTAATGTGTTGATGGAAAAATGCAATGTCAGTATTTCAATCAAGTTCATAAGTGACACCAGGAGAAACGAGTATTTATACATACCCTTGACTTAAGAGATTTTTATTTCTGAAATCCTTTTCTGTGAAGTGGTCCGAGCACACTACATAGCCTTTATTTAAATATTCCGGTCCTTTGGTCCTCAAAATTTCATCTAAATCTGCCCTTCTGCTCTTCACAACCCACTGAGTACACCTGAAAATCGATTAAATGCATAGCTTTAATCACAACGATGTTTTAAAGAAAGTACTTTCACATAAATAGAAAAAAAAAAAATACAGGCACGTAAACATTAACAAGTATACTCACAGCACTTTGTTTTTAGGAAATCTGTAAAATGACTTGCGATCACTTTGTATTTTGTAGTTAAAACACCCGTACACAGCACAAATAACTCCTCTTCCTGCCATTTCCGAAACAGTAGTACATAACACGCACAAAACTATCTAAATTAAAAATGTGACACTTGTTACATACACAGTAAATTACTTGCTTGCTTGCTTGCTTGCTGATGCTTATTGGGCTGTGTCTACGACATTTCACCCAGCCAATACTCGCTTACGCATGTAAACACACTAGTCTAAATGAAAACACTTCAATTCAATAATTGATGCCTGAACTTGCAAGTAGAAAAACACAAAACACGAAACTTCACTATATCACATAACTACCCCATTTTGCTAGTATAGACTGTTGTCATACGGGAAACTTCCAATCTTGCAATCACACTGCTTTTAAAGCGTCACTCACACGAAGAATCCAAAATAGCACTCATAAGTAATACACTAATGATATGAGGAATCACTCAAATGGAACCTGAGAAAGCATGAATAATTCTCACTGGATATTATAGACAAAATTATAACACGATCTTGGCTTCATCTAGAAACAAATTTAGCACTCTAATAATCTCTTCTGTAGGATTACAGAGCAAACAAGAAACACTGGTAGGAAAAACCTGCTTAAGTCGCTGGAGGTTAGCCATAAGTTTTTTACGTTGGTTAGCATACAAAGAACATTCAAAGAGGATGTGATTAGAATCTCCATTACGGATATCTGTACCACACAGACAGTTGGTATCTTGCGTTAAATGGAACCGTGATCGATATTGTGGTGTGAGGGCATGATTAAACCGTAACCGAATGATGTTAATAATATGTCGTCTAGTATAAGATCCTCGTATAAACCAAGGTTTAACTAAAAGGCTTGGTTGTAAATGATAATAAAATTTACCTTTGACTTGTGCAGTTTGTCGGAAGAAATTCTGCCAGTCTGAACGTCCCTCCTGTCGAAAAATAACTACATAATCAGAAGCAGGAACCATATTGTTAGTATTCGGAACAGGAAGACGAGAAGCTTGTTTTGCAAAACAGTCTGCTTTTTCATTACCGGCGATACCCACGTGACCTGGTACCCATACTAAAGTTATGGAAATACCGACATTGTCAAGCATATAAAGGATACTCTTGACATTGTAAATATACCAATTATAGGATAACTCATCAGAAACCAAAGATTGTAATGCACTCAGCGAATCCGTATAGATTGTAGCTCGCGTATATCCCTTTCGCTGAACAAAAAGTAAGGCTTGCTGTATGGCAAATAGCTCCGCCGTAAAAATCGAACATTCACTAGGCAAACCATATTGTTCACTAAAATTTAGCGAAGGTATATAATAAGCGGAACCGACTCCATTAATGTTCTTTGCCCCATCTGTAAAAATGTTTATGCTTCGTGGAATATGAGAAAATTTCACTCGTTTAACTGGACATATCTCGATCCCCTGCAGACAAGGAAATGTAGTAGCGCCATTACGCATAGGCCAAATGATTTGAGGCTTAAAATGAGAAACCGGATAGGGTAAAGTATAGGGTAGTAAAGTAGCACTGTGTATTAAGGTACACTGCTTCGACTTTAATGTATTAAATGCATGAAACAATGCAGGCAATCTGCTTAAACCCTGGCGCCTAACTGAATAATACTCCGAGAGTAACTGTAACTTCGGAATTAGAGGATGACTTGTGAATGAAAACTTTTTAAGTAAATATTTCGTTGCAAGTATTTTTCTACGTACTTGTAAGGGAGCTTCGCAGGCTTCAACGAGGAGGGCATTGGTAGGTGTGGATTTTAAAGCTCCAATACAGGATCGTATTGCTTGATATTGACAAGTGTTAAGAATATGTAAGTTAGTAGAAGATGCTACGTCGAAAATATGTGATCCGTAATCCAATATCGTCCGAATAGTAGTTTTGTACAGAGATAGCACCACAACGGGATCTGCCCCCCATTGCCTACGGGTTACGGCCTGTATAACCTGAATATACCGTTCACTCTTCGAACGCAAATATAAAAAATGATGTTTCCATGTAAGTTTTTGATCGATAAATAACCCAAGATATTTATGGTGGCTGACCACTGGTATTTCATACTGATCAAAGGCAAGTGGCGATCTGTCATAGGTTCTGCGATGTGTAAATATCATTGCTCGACATTTCGCTATGGAAAGATTTAACCCATGGGCCTCTAACCATGTTCTAGCTTCATAAAGCGCGAGACTAATATGTTGTCTACAGAGCTGTAAATCTTCGTGTGTACAATAAATCAAAAAATCATCAGCATACGCCTGTATGCGAGCATGACGTAAAATGACCGTTTCAAAATCTTTCATAAAAAGAGCGAAAAGAATACCACTCAGAATATCGCCCTGAGGCAACCCATTACTTACCTGCCGGGGCTGGAGTGTACAAGGCGTCGATTTAAATCGTAGTGTTCTGTAAGTCAGAAGTTGTCGGAGAATGCTAATAAATCCCTCAGGAATCTTAAGGGTTGCAAGTTTTTCCCATAAGATGTGCAAAGGTACGGAATCATAAGCCCGTTGAATATCAAGAAAAACCGCTATGGTACTATGTTTTCTATGACGAGCTAAAAGTAAATCGATAACAAAACTATTAAATGCATCAGATGTACTGCGTCCCTTAAAAAAGGCATATTGATATCGAGGCGTCAAGTTATAGTATTCTAATACCCATAGGATTCTTCGAAGTAAGATCTTTAGAAACACTTTACGGATGCACGAACCGAGGACTATACCGCGATAATTACTTACCTCTGTGGGTAACTGCTTGTTTTTAAGAATGGGGATTAGGAAAAATTCATTCCAACTAACAGGTGTACTGTGATTGCGAAAAATATCATTATACCTATTTAGTAATACCTTCTTTGCGCGAATAGGTAGTAATTGGAGCATTTGATAGGAAACATTATCTGGACCTGGGGAAGAATTTGAGCATGAGCGGAGTACTGCTTCTAATTCCTGATAGTCGCAGGGTTGTATCAATACGGAAAAACGTGTGTCTAGTGGGTCTTGGTAAGGAACATACTGTGGCACTACAAAATCTGGCGTTTCTCTTACAAGAAAATCTGATAATACTTGACCTGGGATGGTCTTGGCAGGGGAGTGCTGCGTCACTCTTGTGATTGCCCTGATGGCATTCCACAAGTCTGCAATCGGAACCTGGCGTGTGAAGGACGATATAAACTCCCTCCAAGCGTCACGCCGTTTTTGATGGAAAAGTCGGCGGGTTTGTGCCATGTGTCGTTTGAGCCGGAAGTAATGCTCAGGTGTTGCGTGCTGCCTATATTGTCGAAACAGTACTTTACGAGTTTGGATCATCAAATGGCATTCTTCATCCCACCACTTAACATGCACAGGTTTTCTAGAAGATAAAGGAGGTGAAGCGCTGATGGGGTGATGAAGGTTAATATAAGCTGTTAAAATCTGCATTAAAGTTTGATATGAAAAAGTATTTACCGGTATTTTTTGTAACGCGTCCTCAATGTAGGCGGTATATATTTGTGGTTTAAAACTCCTTAAAGATCGAATCATGTTATGTGAAACAGTGTGGGGGGGTGGAGAAAAAGGTCTGCCTACTCCATAAGTAATAACAATAGGGAAATGATCACTGGAATAAGTATCACTCAAAGTATGCCATGTAGCGATAGACACCATATTTCGCTTACACAATGTTAAATCTACTGCGCTAGGAGGGGCAGAAGGCGCAGTCAAACGCGTAGGAGAGCCATCATTCAAAATAGCGAAAGCATGGTTATTTACTTCATTAAGGAACTGTGTACCTTGAAGGGTATCCAAATGTCCTCCCCACAGGGTGTGATGAAGATTAAAGTCCCCAAAGATAAAAACATATGGTTCGGTAGTAAATTGTTGAAAGAATTGGTTCCATTGTCTCTCAGTAATGGAAAATTCAGGAGGACAGTAGATATTCACAAGTAAAAAATGCATATAATATAATCCTATAACATATGTATGGGGTATGGCCTGAATGTTCAAATGGATGCTATATGTCACGGATGAGTGGACCAAAAAGGCAACCCCCCGTAACCGGGTCCATCATTACGTAAAACTGTGTAATTTGGATACTTGATGCGAGTCTCTAGATGAAACCAAGTTTCTTGTATAGCTACGAAGTGAGGTACTGTTTCCTGTATTAATTTATATAGCTCATGACGCTTGTTCATGAGACTTCTAGCATTCCATTGAGTGATTCTGATCATAGAATTGAATAAAATTACAAATCCTGTCCCTTAACTGGAATACATTATGCGCTAACGCGGGGTGATCACCCAATAATTGTACTAATTGCTGAATAGATTGATAAAGACCACTTTGAAGATGTTCTCTTTGCCTATGAAATGACGAAAGTGGCTGCGCCATGGATGCGCTACTCGTGGCAACAGGTTCGTCAAAAGGTGCCTCCATCCGACGGTTTGCGCCGCCGAAAACAGGTGTAAGTCTTGAAGCCGCCATCTCCATGCGGGGAAGCTCGCGAACCAAATTTTGGTAACCTTCCTTATCATATCCTGGGGCTGGTGCTGGTCTCGGGGATTTTAAAATTACTTGAGTGAATTTCCTCTTACGGGGATTCGACTGTGTAGGAGTCTGCCCCTCCCCATTTAAAGGGGGAAAATTTTGAGAAGTGTCCACTAGATTATATTCCCTAGGTTGGACTTTTTGAACAGCGTCCTTGAAAGATAAATTCTGGTGGCTCATTATCTTTTTAATGTGGACCTGCTGTTGATGCGTTGGACAATCCACATTGCCAGTTGAATGGGAACCGCGACAATGCACACATTGAAAGAAAGTTTCAGTACAGTTCGCCGTAGTATGGTGCAATGCACATTTCCCACACCTGGGACTTGTTGCTCTGCAATGCTTATCAACGTGCCCGTACCGCTGGCATTTTTTGCAGATGATGGGAGCAAAAACATATGGCTCCACCTCTAAATGCACTTGATATAAAGACACGTACTGTGGAAGTTTCTGTGCACGAAAAACCACTTTGATAGATCCAGTAGGTACATACTGTGTGCCTTCTTCGTTAACAACTCGACGGTTCAAACGTTTTACAGATTTTATTGTAGCAGGAGACTTCAAGTGCTTTAATATGGCATCCTCAGTCAAGGTCTTCTCTACTCCCCTGATGACTCCTACCCGCAATACATTAGAGCTAGGTATGTATGCCCGTAAATGCAGCTCAACTAATATAGGGTGTTTCAAAAATGAATTTGCCTGTACAGCATAGACAAATTCTATTTGTACCCTATTGCGTCCCTTGCGGGCCACTGATTTTATGCCTGGAATATTGTTCTCATAGAAAGTCCTACCTAGGGTCATAGGATGCATGTTACCGACATTGCCTGATGATGTGGACTCCACAAAAATAATGAAAGGTCCATAATGAGTACTAGGATAAAGTTCCTGCGACTCAGTCTTCGAATTCGAAGTAGTAGTCTCTTTATTCACTACCTCATTGGGTGTATTAGGTGTACTCACTGTACTACTATTCTCACTTAGACTATCATCCTCATCCTGTTCCATTTGAACTGTCTCTTCCCGAGCAACTTTGAGGGTTGAAGGATCAGGAGACTCCTCACCACCACTTTGCTCCCCCATAACTTACGTATTACACTCGCAAAAGCACTACTCTATACCGTCCACGCTACCTCCTCACAGCAACTGTCAACGCAACTGCACACGAGCACTGCTAAGAGGGAACTCCACAGTAAATTAACTTGCCAGCTGATCGCATTAGAAGAACAAGAAAGTTTGGTTGTCTGCGCGAACCGCTAGATGGCACGCAGGAGCGCTGTCGCCTACAGTGTACAGTGTGGCCAAGTCCAATACAGCCGCCATGTTTTAGCCAAGTACTCAATCAGCTGATAGATGAAGGAGAGTGATATTATTAATGTTTCAGTAAAGAATATCCTAGGTCAATGTTTAAGATGTTATTTATTTTTCTTATGCTGTGTGTATATAGTCCTGTAGGCTGCCCCAAGCGACTTTGACTGAGCTAAAAACCGAAGAAAACCGAACTTTGTCCAGGGAGAAAGACGGCAGAAAAAGTAAAGATGGAGTGAGCTGTTTTGTATATTTGTGTAACGATAATTGTGGTGAAAATTAAATAGCTAAGGTGGAATCAGTGTGTTGTGTACTCCACTATGTAATTTGTGTACTTCACTACATAGGCCCTAACTGGTGACTCCGACGTGATTCAGTGACGGAAGTGCGTAAAAAACATCGCGAAGTCGTAAGAAGTGTAGTGCAGGCGTGAAGAACAATGGATGAAAACAACACAACGGGTACGCCGACAGCAAACGAATCTCATTGAGGACACATGATGGGTTAAGCTAGCAAGGTAAGCATCAAGATCCCTTCTTTATGGATAGAAAACCCGGAAATATGGTTCATTCAAGTGGAAGCTCAGTTCTCTATCTCAAGAATTACCCAAGACGACACTAAATTTAACTACCTTGTGACTCAGCTCGAACATAAATATCTCGAAAATATTTGGGACATTATCAAAAGTTCGGAACTGAATAAATATTCCGCGGCTAAAGAACGCCTTCTAAATATCTTCAAGGAAAGCGAAGATAAACAAATAAAACGGTTGGTCACAGGCCTAGAATTAGGCGATCTGAAACCTAGTCAGCTTTTACGGAAAATGCAGTCCTTAGCCAGCGTGAATGTTTCCGAAAAAGTGCTTCGTACCTTGTGGATTGAGAAATTGCTGGACTCTATCAAACATGTTCTAATCGTATCTGACGAAAACTTGGAAAATATCGCAATTATGGCCGACAAAATAATTGAAACGAATCCCTGCAGTAAACTTTACAGTGTAGAAAATAGTGGTACTAATGCGTCCGTAAATAACGACGCTATCACGCAAGTCTATGCACAGATAGCTGCCCTAGAGCAACAGATAACTTCAGTGCGCACTTTTGGGCCCCGCAGTCGAAGCAAAAGGAAGTACGACCCAAACGGAAAGTACTGTTACTACCACTTCAGATTTGGTAAGAAGTGCTTTCCTAACAAATGTAAGCCTCCGTGCTCGTGAAAAAATTTGGAAAACTCCAAATAGTAGTAGAGTTGGCACCAAGCTCCTCTACTGAAAATAGTAAGGATTGCTGTAAACCCCGTTTATTTGTACGTGACAAAAACACGGGTTTGCACTTCCTAGTGGATAGTGGAGCCGATGTTTCAATAATTCCTGTCACTTCCAGTAACAGAAGCTGTGACCCAGATTTTAAATTATTTGCAGCTAATACCACAGAAATCCCAACTTATTTACTTAGAACACTGAATATTGATTTGGAACTCCGTCGACAATTCCAATGGCCTTCCATAGTAGATAAAATTGGCAAGGGCATATTAGGTGCTGATTTTCTGAAGAAATTAAACTTACTAATTGACCTAAATAAAAAGCAGTTAATTGATGGCGAGACTAAACAATTCTCGAAATGGGGGAAGTAACAGCTATCACAGCTGCTAATGTTGTTAGCACAATGTCAAAAGCCCAAAAATTTGCCGATCTGTTATCCAGTTACCCAGATTTAACGAAACCAAATTTACTACCTACTCAAATCAAACACAACATTCAACACTTCATCCCAACCGAAGGGCAACAAATATATTGCAAGCCCAGGCAGCTGGATCCTCGGAACCTACACATTTCTAAACAGGAATTCCAATTTATGCAAACCAGTGGAATTATTCGACCATCAAAGTCGCAATGGGCTAGTCCTCTCCAACTGGTCCTCAAAAAGTATGGAACTTTTCAACCATGTGGCGATTACAGACGACTGAACGCACAAACTATCCGAGACCGATATCCGATTTCTCGGATTGAAGATTTTCAACATATTTTGAGGGGAAAGTAAGTATTTAGCAAGCTCGACCTCTTCAAGGCATAATTCAAAATCCCTGTAGCAGAGGAAGACAAACCTAAAACCGCTATTATCACTCCGTTTGGTTATGTGAATTTAATGTGATGCCGTTTGGACTCCGTAATGCAACAAGCAGTTTCTAACGTTTCATTAATGAGGTATTTAGAGGCCTAGATTTTATTTTTCCATATCTTGACGACTGCCCAATTGCTTCAGCATCAGTAGAGGAACATCGAGCATCTTAGATTGTGTTTGAGAAGCTACATGAATTTGGCCTCCGAATTAATGTTTCCAAGTCTCTACTTGGTGTAGAGCAAGTGGAATTTTTGGGACACTTAATCACCACGGAATGCTCCAGACCCTTACCGGATAAAGTGAAAGCGATTGTTGACTACAAGCTACCACAGACATTTCATGACCTTCGCGTATTCTTAGGTACCGTTAATTTCTACAGACGTTACCTCAAGGATGCAGCAGAAACGCAGTCCCTTTAGCATGATTATCTTTTCGGACAAGTGAGCATCGCTAACCTCAGTGCTGCCATCTTAACAGGGCCTAACCTCATTGTTGCCACTTTATGCACGTGGTTGTGGGCAATTTAAAATCCACGTGCTTTTGATAGCTGTCAAGATGACAGGTGCAAACCACGTGGGCGCGGGATTTTTAACAAGTAAATGTGGATAATCTAACAGGGCGAAACCTAATTGATGTCACCTTATGCATCTAGGGGCGCGGAATTTAAAATCCACGTGCTTTTGACAGTTTCCATCTTGTCATGTCCTAACCACGTAGGCATGGATTTTAAACAAGTAAACGTGGCTAACCTCAGTGCTGCCATCTTAACAGGTCCTAACCTCACTGTTGCCATCTTAACCACTTGGAGGGCGCGGAATTTAAAATCCACGTGCTTTCTGACAGCTGTCAGGTCCTAACCACGTGCACTTGTTTTGAACGTGGCCAACCTCACTGCTGCCATCTTGATAGCGTCAAACCTCACTGCTACCACCTTAACTATGTAGGGAGCGCGGAATTTAAATTATCTTGACAAGATTTAGCCACGCCGCGGATTTTTTGAACGATCATAAAACCAGGGGCCCTAACCACATTGGATTAAGGCAAGCTGCCCTTCTCAACATGCCCCTTCGCATTACTATCTTGGAGGAGGCCCAAGGACTATATTTTAAGGAAAGCTGCCCTTCTCGACATGCCCCTTCCCGTTACCATCTTGGAGGGGGTCTAACCTCAGAGGTTTAAGGCAAGCTGCCCTTCTCGACATGACCTTTCCCGACATGGTTTTCACGCAAGCTGCCCTTCTCGACAAGACCCTTCCCCGACATAGTTTTAATGCAAGCTGCCTTTCTCGACAAGACCCTTCGCGACATAATTTTAATGCAAGCTGCCCTTCTCGGCAAGACCCTTCCCCAGCATAGTTTTCATGCAAGCTGCCCTTCTCGATAAGACCCTACCCGACATAGATTTAATGCCTGCCCTTCTCGACATGACCCTTCCCGACATAGTTTTCATGCAAGCTGCCCTTCCCGATAAGACCCTTCCCAACATAGTTTTAATGCAAGCTGCCCTTCTCGACATGACCCTTCCCGACATAGTTTTAAAGCAAGCTGCCCTTCTCGACATGTTCCCTTCCCGACACCATTTTGGAGAGAGGATGGTAGTTTTAAAGCAAGCTGCCCTTCTCGACATAGTTCCTTCCCGACGCCGTTCTTTGAAACTGTAACAGCTGTCATGATAACACCATCTTCTTCTTCCTCCTCCCGACGGACACAGCCGCGTGTCTTCTCCTCCTCCTCCGATGTGCAGACGCGGAATTTAAAAAAAAATAAAACGATCCTAACCGTTCTGCTATTATCTTGACAGATCATAGCCAGGGGGTCTTGCTAGAAATCATAATTTTAGAGCAAACTGATGTCGATCTCGCAGTCTTCTTTGCGAAGAATAAGGGGAGGAGGATTAGACAAATATTACCTTTTACCAGATATTCTTACGTTATTAAACTGGAAAGCATGGCGTACCGCTGTCCTCTTGTTCTTGCAACGCGTAAGTTTTTGTTATTCCTTTTTGTTTGATAAAAGAAGAGAAGGGGGCGGTAGGAGGAACATGCGGTATTACTCACTCATCCACAGTCACTTACAATACCTAAACCTAATTTGGTCTCGTTGCAGAAAGACAGTCCTTCATGAACTTATGGTAATACAAAATAGAGCAATCAAGAATATCTATAATCTTCCTTTTGACACACCCACTCGAGTTCTATACGCTAATAGTAAAATTATGCCCTTATCTATGTGCACTGCTTTTAGATCATCAATATTAATTCACAAAATTAAACTAAACAGTGTCCTGCACGATAGTAACTACACCCTGAATTCAGATATTCATAATTATAACACACGACAAACAGGTGACATAGCTCTCTTTCAAATACACTCATGTAAGTATGGCAACTGTAGCTTTAAGTTCTCAGCCATTCAATCATATAATCATTTTCCAAGAGATTTAAAATCAGTTTCCAATCTGTCTTCTTTCAAAATTAAATTAAAGAAAGTGCTATGGAATCAGTACCTAAGTAAGTAGATGACTCTCTTTACAAGACTTTGTGTAATGGTAACGTAAAGGAAATATTTAGAGTAACGTTCACTGTAACAACTTATATATTTATGTGCAGCCAATGTATATGTATCATATTAATTTTAGACACTAAACAAATCGCATTGTACAATTCCTGTATATGAGCCGTTGGCTCGTTGGAATTAATTAATAAAGTAATAATAATAATAATAATAATAATAATAACAATAATAATAATAATCCTCTGCGAACCATGTGACCTTGCCGCAGTGGGGAGGCTTGCGTGTCCCAATGATGCAGATAGCCGAGCCGCAGGTGCAACCATATCGGATGGGTATCTGTTGAGAGACCAGACTAACGAATGGTTCATCGAAAGGGCGGTAGCAGCCTTTCGGTAGTTGCAAGGGCGACAGTCTGGATGATTGACTGATACGGCCTTGTAATAATACTCAACATGGCTTAGCTGTGTTGATACTGCTACACGGCTGAAAGCAACGGGAAACTACAGCCGTAACTAACTCCCGAGGACATGCAGCTCTCTCTGTATGAATGATGTACTGATGATGGCTTCCTCCCGGGTAAAATATTCCGGAGGTAAACTAGTCCCCCATTCGGATCTCCGGGTGGGGACTACACGAGAGGGGGCGATCATCAGGAAGATGGATACTGACATTCTGCGAGTCGGAGCGTGGAATGTTAGAAGTTTGAATCGTTGTGGTAGGTTAGAGAATCTGAAAAGGGAGATGGATAGGCTAAAGTTAGATGTAGTTGGCATAAGTGAAGTACGTTGGCACGAAGAACAAGATTTTTGGTCAGGCGACTACCGAATTATCAACACAAAATCAAACAGAGGAAATGCAGGAGTTGGTTTAATAATGAATAAGAAAATAGGGCAGCGGGTAAGCTACTACGACCAGCATAGTGAAAGAATTATTGTCGTCAAGATAGACACCAAACCAATGCCCACCACAATAGTGCAGGTCTATATGCCTACTAGTTCAGCGGATGATGAAGAAATCGAAAGAATATATGAGGAGATAGAAGATTTAATAAAATATGTAAAAGGTGACGAGAATCTAATTGTGATGGGAGACTGGAATGCAGTGGTAGGCCAAGGAAGAGAAGGTAGTATAGTAGGAGAATTTGGATTGGGACGAAGGAACGAAAGAGGAAGTCGTCTGGTTGAATTCTGCACTGATCATAATTTAGTCCTGGCCAATACTTGGTTCAAACACCACAAACGACGGCTGTATACGTGGACGAGACCTGGAGACACTGGAAGGTATCAAATAGACTTCATTATGATTAGGCAGAGATTCAGAAACCAGGTGTTGGATTGCAAAACTTTCCCAGGAGCAGACGTGGACTCTGACCACAACTTGTTGGTCATGAAATGCCATCTGAAGTTGAAGAAATTGAAGAAAGGAAAGAATGCAAAAAGATGGGATCTAGACAAGTTGAAAGAAAAGAATGTGAGGGATTGTTTCAAGGAACATGTTGCACAAGGACTAAATGAAAAGGCTGAAGGAAACACTATAGAGGAAGAGTGGAGAGTCATGAAAAATGAAGTCAGTAGGGCTGCTGAAGAAATGTTAGGAAGGAAGAAAAGATCAACTAAGAATCGGTGGATAACTCAGGAGATACTAGACCTGATTGATGAACGACGAACATACAAGAATGCTAGAAATGAAGAGGGCAGAAAAGAATACAGGCGATTAAAGAATGAAGTGGATAGAAAGTGGAAGGCAGCTAAGGAAGAATGGCTGAAGGAGAAATGCAAGGATGTCGAAGGCTGTATGGTCCTGGGAAAGGTAGATGCTGCATACAGGAAAATCAAGGAAACCTTTGGAGAAAGGAAATCTAGGTGTATGAATATTAAGAGCTCAGATGGAAAACCACTCGTAGGGAAAGAAGACAAAGCAGAAAGATGGCAGGAGCATATCCAACAGTTGTATCAAGGTAGAGATGTAGATAATTTGGTTCTGGAACATGAAGAGGCTGTTGATGCTGATGAAAAGGGAGACCCAATTTTGAGGTCAGAGTTTGACAGAGCTGTGAGTGACCTCAATAGGAACAAGGCACCTGGAATTGATGACATTCCCTCTGAATTACTGACTGCCTTAGGAGAAACCAGCATGGCAAGGTTATTTCATTTAGTCTGCAAGATGTATGAGACAGGAGAAGTCCCATCCGATTTTCAGCAGAATGTTGTTATACCTATTCCCAAGAAAGCCGGTGCTGACAGGTGTGAAAACTACCGCACCATTAGTTTAGTATCTCATGCCTGCAAAATTTTAACACGTATTATTTACAGAAGAATGGAAAAACAAGTTGAAGCTGAGTTGGGAGAAGATCAATTTGGCTTCAGAAGAAATGTAGGAACACGTGAAGCTATCCTGACTTTACGTCTGATCTTAGAGGATCGAATCAAGAAGGACAAGCCAACGTACATGGCATTTGTAGATCTAGAAAAGGCATTCGATAATGTTGATTGGACCAAGCTATTTATGATTCTGAAGATGATAGGGATCAGATACCGAGAACGAAGAATTATCTACAATCTGTATAAAAATCAGTCTGCAGTGATAAGAATTGAGGGCTTTGAAAAAGAAGCAGCAATCCAGAAAGGAGTGAGGCAAGGCTGCAGTTTGTCCCCTCTCCTTTTCAATGTTTACATAGAACAGGCAGTAAAGGAAATAAAAGAGAAATTTGGAAAGGGAATCACAGTCCAAGGAGAGGAAATCAAAACCTTGAGATTTGCCGATGATATTGTTATTTTATCTGAGACTGCAGAAGATCTCGAGAAGTTGCTGAATGGTATGGATGAAGTCTTGGATAAGGAGTACAAGATGAAAATAAATAAGTCCAAAACAAAAGTAATGGAGTGCAGTCGAACGAAGGCAGGTGATGCAGGAAATATTAGATTAGGAAATGAAGTCTTAAAGGAAGTAGATGAATATTGTTACTTGGGTAGTAAAATAACTAACGATGGCAGAAGTAAGGAGGACATAAAATGCAGACTAGCACAAGCAAGGAAGAGCTTTCTTAAGAAAAGAAATTTGCTCACTTCAAACATTGATATCGGAATTAGAAAGATGTTTTTGAAGACTTTTGTGTGGAGCGTGGCATTGTATGGAAGTGAAACATGGACGATAACTGGCTCAGAAAGAAAGAGAATAGAAGCTTTTGAAATGTGGTGTTACAGAAAAATGCTGAAGGTGAGATGGATAGATCGAATCACGAATGAAGAGATACTGAATCGAATTGGTGAGAGGAGATCGATTTGGCTAAATTTGACGAGAAGAAGAGATAGAATGATAGGACACATCTTAAGACACCCAGGACTTGCTCAGTTGGTTTTTGAAGGAAGTGTAGGGGGTAAGAACGGTAGGGGTAGACCAAGATATGAATATGACAAGCAGATTAGACCAGATGTAGGATGCAATAGTTACGTAGAAATGAAAAGGTTAGCACAGGATAGGGTGGCATGGAGAGCTGCATCAAACCAGTCTATGGACTGATGACTCAAACACACACAACACAACAATAATAATAATAATAATAATAATAATAATAATAATAATAATAATAATAATAATAATAATAATAATAATAATAATAATAATAATAATAATAATAATAAAAATGTAATACTTTTCACATATTCATAAATAGATGGACAAGGGAAGAGGAATAGGTGTGGGATAATAATCTATTTTCGCGAAATAAAAAATACTATTTTTGCATTATTTATTATCAGCATCATTATTGGCATTATTACTGATTTTTTGAATATTTACAAGTTAATCTATTATAACATTCTTGTATTATTAGTGATTTTGTGTATTTCTGAAAATGGTTTAATATTTGATAGTTCTTGAATATAGAAAATGATAATGTAATAATATTTTTCCCTTCTTACACATAATTATTCTATATATATTAATGAATATTATTTACACATGGTATAACAAAACAACTATATGTTATTATACCCCTGTGGTACACTTGTAAGAGAATCACTATTCCATATACGTTTATCATCAAATGGAATTAATGAGCATTTATTCTGCTCAGTTGTAAAAACATGATGTCTGTGTGATTGTGTCCTTTTCTGCGTAAAAAAGCGGCATTTTAGTTTATAGTACATTGCGATAGTGTTGAACATATAAATGGCTAACTACGCTTGAACGTAAGCCTTTTGCTTTTTTTCACAGATAGTGAATTTTCAGTCTCTCAGGCATACATTTTAGGTGCAAAACCAATAAACTCAGTCATAATATTCATATCACATTAATCTTTCATAAGCCTTCCTGTTAAATAAGCCTTAATGTTAAATTGATTATATGGTGAAAACAAAGAAGTGTCAAAGTATTCAGTATGGTTTCGCACGATATCGTATACGTCTGGGTAAAACTTTACATCCCGCAGCCCAACGTTTTTAACATTATAGGGAAGTGAAAATAATGTAAATCTTACTTGGAATTCCTTTTAGAGGAGAGATGTGTTCACTGCCATGTCTAGGAACCCACCAGCCCGCCCCGAGAAGTATATTTACTTTTATAACCTAATAAAGAGCAGTAGCCGCCATCGTCCATGGCTCAAGTAGTTTCTTGCATTCTCATTGGTCATGGTGAACGGAATGTGACGTCATTGCCATCAATGCTGATAAACACTTAGCGTTACCAACCCCGGCTGAATAAAAGCACAAACAAAAAAACACCATGTAAAATGACAATGCGGCTTTAACCGTCCGGACCAATGGTCTTGTCCAGGTCTTATCCTAACCGTCCGCACGGCAAGAACCAGTCCAGACCAATCGTGTTTCCACATGAAACTAGAGGCGTAGGGCCGCTTCGCGGCTTCTTACCGTCCAGACCAATGGTCTTGTCCACGGCAAGAATCCTAATGCTCCTTTTATAGTTACATGCCACATGCTACACGCCACACGCCAAGCATGTGAATTAACATTGTTTAAATGGGACCATTTTATGCTTACCTGCTCGCGTCTCGCGGTCGCTTCCTCCCGCCAGGCATGTGACTGAGGCGGGTCGGGACGAGCAGGTGGCCGCCACGCCTGACATGTCACGCCACGCGGGTGGAACCAAAACCTTATGGGAATGTTTATAGTTGACGCTTCATGCCGGGCGGTTCAGTACAGTTTGTGGTCTAGTCGAGTGCTAACCAGGACAATGGATGCTGGATTAGATACGGAACTGCTCCCAGGTAACGAAGACTACAAACAATCGAGATCTTCGGAATAAGACGTGGGAGTAAATCTGCAGCGTTATCACCCCTACGTATGAAGAAAAATTCATATAATGCACACTCTCGAAACCAAACCGATTCGGGTCAGTCCCAATTGAGTTATGTCCTCCCAAATCAACCTTCTACATCTTTGTCTGATCCAGGTCAATTCCAAATTTACTATAATGATCCATATCAACGCCGGCCATCATATATTTGCCTAGATGAATCTACACATTCTTGGAAATCAGCAAGTTCTGAATAGTTTTAAATGTGAAATGACTAGTCAGCAATATACAAAGGACTTGAACTTTACTCAAAGCTAAAGTTACAAACATAGTGCTAGAAATAATTTACATTTAGTTTTTTACACGGTATTTTATATAATGTTCTTTGTATTTAATACATCTGTAGATTGTAGTTTCACAGAACCGCTCTATTCGACGAATGGGCAGGAAGTGTTTTCTTGTAATATGGAACTGACATTATATTTTTCCAAATAATTCATCAAATGATTTTGGGGTCATCCTAAAATAATTAAAAACATTGTTTCGTCCTCTCGTGGGTTAGTGTAAAGGATTTTGAAAGCTCCTATCATATACTGTATATTTGAATGTTCAGAGGATGAAAACTGAAATGCCTTTTCCTCTTTTTTTTCCTGCCCTTATCTTGCAGAGGTATGCAGCTGCGAATACTTTAGATGTAAACTCTGCCATTGTACCTGCTTGACAGATACGAAACTATAAAAGGGTCCTTTCCAAGTGCGAATGCCACATGCCTGGCTTCAAGCATGTGGCATGTAAGTATAAAAGGAGCCTAACCGTCCAGACCAATCGTGTTTCCACATGAAACTAGGGGCCTAAGGCCGCTTCGCGGCTTCTAACCGTCCAGACCAATGGTCTTGTCCACGGCAAGAAACCTAACCGTCCAGACCAATTGTGTTTTCACATGAAACTAGGGTCCTAAGGTCGCTTCGCGGCTTCTAACCGTCCAGACCAATGGTCTTGTCCACGGCAAGAATCCTAACCGTCCAGACCAATCGTCTTGTCCACGGCAAGAATCCTAACCGTCCAGGCTAATCGTCTTGCCACCAGCTATCGAAGCACCTCACTCATTAGTTCCTCCGTACAGAGGTTGGCAGCTCTGAGCATAGATTCACAACATCCTTCCCGAGAAGGCCGCGAGCGTGTAAACAAACGACAGTCGTTCCGCGCGCAGCTGAATGTAGCGAGTGCTGGGCTGCGAGAAGTAAAGCATTGATGACGTCTGTATTCCGAATATGATAAATAAAACCATCTGTATCCATATACAAAAGTGTAAGATCTGAAACTGCTGCGTTGCAAATCCATAATGAAAATCATACAGTTTTACTTTCGAAAAATCAAGTATGGCCATTCCCAAATAAATTGGCTTCGCATAAACCAGGGATGGCGAACCTTTTCCAACTAGTGTGCCATTTTAAGTCTGCTTTATTATTCTCAACTATCAACTGTGCCACTTGTTATTTTCCTTTAAGAAATTGCTACAACCTACAACCCCCCTCCCCCAACCGCGACTTCCTTTCCAAATTCCAATTATGTTTCATAATATTTATTTATTTTATTTATTTACCGATTTATTTACTTTTAGATATATATTTTGTAAATACATTTGATTGCATGTTCCGTGGTCCTATTTTGCAAATACCGCAAAAATATATTTTTTTAAATGTGAGTTTTTAGAATACCTAATATTTGTAAAAATATAAATAATAAGCTTCCATTGTAACACACTTCGTCAATAAATATTATTACCGGGCGAGTTGGCCGCGCGTTTAGGGCGCGCGGCTGTGAGCTTGCATCCGGGAAATAGTGGGTTCGAGACCCCCTGTCGGCAGCCCTGAAGATGGTTTCCGTGGTTTCCCATTTTCACACCAGGCAAATGGGGCTGTACCTCAATTAACGCCACGGCGGTTTCCTTCCTACTCGTAAGCATTTCCTCCCCTATCGTCACCATAAGACAGGGCCTCTCAAACGCCCAAAATCTCACGCGTGCAGATAGAGGCGCAAGAGCTCCGTGCACTGTGCATCGCTGCCGCTCGGCATGGCTCGGATCAACGCTTCGTCTCTGGGCTACTCGGCTAAGCTCGGCTTAACTCGCCTATGCTCGGCTCAAGTCAGCTTGGATTTGGAGCGCTACGGCGCAAGTGGGGCAGAGGGAGACAGGCGGAGCGAGCGAGACAGGCGTGAGGAAAGAGAGAGTAAGCGCTATTGCTCCAAATCGAGGAGTGGGGGGTCTGCACTCTGGTCAACCAAGCCAAGTCGTCTCTTGCACCGTGCACAGTGCATGCACCACGCGCATGCACCCTGAGAGGCCCTGCCATAAGACCTATCTGTGTTGGTGCGACGTAAAACAAACTGTAAGAAAATAAATATTAGATATAAAATTGAAAAATACTAATATTGCCAATGGACTTCACTTCCTCCTTTAGCTTCATTATCTTTCTATGTTTATAGTTCTTATGCTCAACACATCTCCACAAGAAAACCGAAAAAACAGCTTTCATCAAAACATACTGCATACATCTGGGAGTTATCCAAATCAACTTTCAATTGCTCAGAAACTTCTTCACTCATTCTTATTATTCTATCCTTGACAGCAGTTCAGCTGGCTGGCATTCCTTTAATTCTGTTAATTATTTGTTGTTTGTTAGGGAAGTTCTCAAATAATGTGTCGGACGTTTTTCAAGAACTCACTGTCAGAAAGCGGTTTTCCATGCATGCTGTACTATCCAGTGAGACAGATATAACAGCCGCACTGATATTACTCCTAGGGTGGATGTATGATACAAAAGAACTAGTTTGTTTTGTGTAGAGTTCGATATTTTGTGAAACGAACTTTCTTCATTTGGCATGGAACAAACATTTGAATGATTAGTCTCGAAATGGCGCTTTACATTAAATGAGGGGGAATACAATTGTTTTTGAACGCATGGCAATACATCTTTCTATTATTCCGAATTCCCTTGTCCACGGTTCTTGATAAATCCGGTCATTACCTTTAAGTTGCTTTTCTTTTCGGCACTGAAAACATGTTTGCAAGGTCCGTATACAAAACCACCAGAAAACGACACTAATCTCACTTGACTTTCAGATCTATCATTGTAGCAGTGTTGCCATATTGCACGTTCGAATGGAACAAGTATTTAGATTTTCGATATTTATTTCTTACTCGTGAAGCACTATAAGATATGTATTGTCTGTAGAACAAGACGTATATTAAAACATTATGTTCATGTGGCGTGCCACCGAAATCATGTTCGCGTGTCACCTAGTGACACGCGTGGCATAGGTTCGCCATCCCTGGCATAAACGATCTCAGTTTTTTTCATTTCAACAAAAAATGGTCACGATTGATGACATGATAGGATTTAAAATTTAGTTTTGAGATGTACTTGCGTGCCCCAGACCGGCCATCCCGTTGATTAATTAAATGAATCTCGCGATGTTTGCGTACATTTTCCGTAATTTTTCCATAGATAGAGTTATTCGTGAGTTTGAAAAACATACTCTCAGATGTTTTTGTAGCACGTTGACGATGCTCTGTATTTAAATCAATGTATGGTTTAAACCATGCTTCTTGCTTAAATGCGACATTACGGTGAATACACTCTAATTGTAAGCCGTACTCTAGGCATTGAACAAGACATTGTATGTGGATAACATACTGCTTTTTTGAAAAAGTTCAGCTTGCAATTTACTCTGCTTTGATGTATTATTAGACGGAATCATTTTGTAACGCAAAAAGGAAGGTCAGAATGTGAATTATGCAGATTAGAAGAGTATGCAAGAGAAACCTCTAACGCAAAACCGCGATTAGGATCTTTTGCAGCTTGAAAACATCAAAATGTTAAATTTCAGTTTCTGTTAGCCATACAAAATCTTTACATGGTAATGGCTGTGACATTGCCTACCCATACAGATTAATAACATCTATTGCGAGATTGTGAGAAATAGTTGGTAATGGTATGATGATAAACGGGGTTAAAATTCAGGTTGTGAGTTTCACAAATAGGAAAAGCCCTCTGTTTTAATTACTGCGTTGATGGGGTGAAAGTTCCTTTGGGGATCATTGTAAGTATCTGGGTGTTAATATAAGGAAAGATCTTCAATGGGGTAATCACATAAATGGGATTGTAAATAAAGGATACAGATCTCTGCACACGGTTATGAGGATGTTTAGGGGTTGTAGTAAGGATGTAAAGGAGAGGACATATAAGTCTCTGATAATACACTAACTAGAGTATGTTTCCAGTGTATGGGACCCTCACCAGGATTACTCATTCAAGAACTGGAAAAAATCCAAAGAAAAGCAGCTCGATGTGTTCTGGGTTATTTTTGGCAAAAGAGTAGAGTTACAAAAATATTGCAAAATTTGGGCTGGGAAGAACTGGGAGAAAGAAGACGAGCTTCTCGACTTGGTGGTATGTTCCGAGCTGTCAGCGGAGAAATGGCGTGGAATGATATTAGTAGACGAATAAGTTTAAGTGGTGTCTTTAAAAGTAGGAAAAAATCATAATATGAACGTAATCTATATATATATATAAAATAACTTGTCCTGACTGACTGACTGATTCATCATCGCCGAGCCAAAACTACTGGACATACAGAAATGGAATTTTAGGGATATATTCATATTACGATGTAGGTGCTCGCTAAGAGAGGATTTTTGGATATTCCGTCGCTAAGGGGGTGAAAAGGGGGTTGAAATTTTAAAAAGAGTGTATCTATATCTCAAAACTTTAAAAGTTTACAGATGTAAAAATTGGTATTTAGAATCTTCTTTTAAAATAAGGATACCCGTATTTTTTGTTTTCTGAAAACACCAATAGGAGGGGTGAAAAAGGTGAACATGGGGAAAAATGGGTTGAATGCCTTCAATCAGGATACCGGTATTTATATCTCAGAAACTGAAGATATTACAGACATGAAAATTGGTACTTTTGATCTCTTTTAAAAATAAAGAAACACGTATTTTTTTGTTTTCGGAAAATCGCAATAGGAGGAGTGAAAAGGGGTGGAAGAAGGGTTGAATGCCTTTAATGAGGCTACTTAATTCTCAGAAACTGAAGATAGTACAGACCTGAATCTCGGTGTTTGGGATCTCCTTTAAAAATAAAGAAACACGTATTTTTTGGTTTGTGGAAAATCCAATTAAGGGAAGGGGGTGAAAAGGGGGTAATATTTTAAAATGAGTGTATCTATATCTCAAAACTTTTAAAGGTTATAGATGTGAAAATTGGTATTTAGAATCTCCTTTAAAAATAAAGAAACACGTAATTTTTGTTTTCGGAAAATCCCAATAGCAAGGGTGTAAAAGGGTGAATAATGGGTTGAATGCCTTTAACGAGGCTACTTATATTACAGAACCTGAAGATATTACAGACCTGAAAATTGGTATTTGGGATCTACTTTAAAAGTAAAGAAACGCGTATTTTTTCGTTTTTGGAAAATCTAAATATTGGGGGGTGAAAAGGGGGGTGAATTGTTTAAAATGAGTGTGTCTACATCTTAAAACGTTTTAAAATTTACAGAAGTAAAAATTGGTAGTTAGAATATCCTCTAAAAATAAAGGAACACGTATTTTTTTGTTTCCTGTAAATCCCAATAGGAGGGGTGTAAAAGGGTGAAACATGGGTTGCATGCCTTTAATGAGGATACATATATGTCCGAAACGAAAGATATTACAGAACTGAAAATTTGTATATGGGATCTCCTTTAAAAATAAAGAAACACGTATTTTTTAGTTTTGGAAAATCCAATTAATGGCGGTTAAACAGGAGTGACAAATTGGGGTGAATTTTTTGAAAGACTATATCGACAGAATATCTCGGAAACGTAAAATGTTACAGACGTAAGAAGTGGGTGTTTGGAATCTCCTGTAAATGTAAAGAAACATAGGTGATTTGTTTTTGGAAACTCCACTTAAGGGGAACTAAAAAGGGGTGAATTTTTAAAATGAGAATTTTTACAGTATATCTAAAAAACTTAACATGTTACAGAAGTGAAAAATGGTATTTTTTTATCTCTATTAAACATAAAGAAACGTGTATTTTTAGTTTTCGGAAATATCACTTGGTTGGATGGGGGGGGGGGGTAAAAATGTCTGAAAATGGTGTTGAAGTCTTTTAATTAGGCTACTGATATATCAAAAATGAAGATGTTACAGACGTGAAATTTGATATTTTCAATCTGCTTTAAAAGTAAAGAAACACGTATTCTCTTAAAATCGTATGAAGCCGGGGGGGGGGGGGGGGGCTGATAGAATTGAAAAATTAATTGGCTTAATTGTATGAGAATACATACATCTAATAAAAACTAAAGTTGTTGCAGACGTGAAAATTCGCATTTGGATCTCCTTTAAAAACAAAGAAAAACGGGGTTTTGGGCGGGAAACCATCTTGGAGGGCGGGAGTGTAAAGGAGTTGAATTCCTTTCATGAGGACACATGAATCAAAAACTGAAGAAGTTAGAGAGGACACATGAATCCTAAACTGAAGAAGTTAGAGTCGTGATAATTGGTATTTAGAAGATCCTTTACTATCAAAGAAACAAGCATTTTTTGCGGGAAAGTTCACTTAGGGGGGGGGGGGGAGTAGTGTGAAATGAAGTGAAAAAAGTAAATTACTTTTATGGGGATACTTATATCTCAAAACTGAAGGTAATAGACGTGAACATTGGTGTTTGGAATCTCCCTTAAACATAAAGAAACAAGGCTTCTTTTAATTATTTTTTTTTGGGGGGGGGGGGTTGGCGGTAAATAAACTTAACGGCGGTGGGGTGTAGAAGGAGGTGAGACCAATTGATTTTACTGTTATTAATGTACTTATAAGGATCCTCCGTTGCTCAGGCGGCAGCGCGCCGGCCTCTCACAGCTGGATTCCGTGGTTCAAATCCCGGTCACTCCATGTGACATTCGTGCTGGACAAAACGGATGCGGGACAGGTTTTTCTCCGGATACTCCGGTTTTCCCTGTCATCAGCCATTCCAGCAACACATAACAATAATAATAATAATAATAATAATAATAATAATAATAATAATAATAATAATGTTCCGGACCTTCGTCCAATGTGCGGACCGCGCTGGTAACGGCTCCTGGACGGGTAATGACTAAGAATGCAGTCCGGCCGCGGGTTCAGTGCCGCCAAGGCACCCAGTATGACACCACGCAGGATCTCCTGAAGGATTTTATCCATATTAAAAATGATTAAAGGAAAAGATGGCAAAGATTTACGGACCCAACTGACCAGGAGGAATACCTGAGCCTAGCCCGGGAAGTACGAAATCGATTGCTGGAAAGGAAGATTGAAAAATGGGAGGAAACGTGCTGTAAAATAATAGAAACGAGTCAGATCGGGAATTTTGGTGGATTCTCGCAGAAAACGAGTCAGATCGCGAATTTTGGCGGATTATATATCTAAAACAATAAGCATTTAAATTTCAGTATAATACCGTAGCGAAGCACGGGTATCTTGCTAGTCTATATATATATAAAATAACTTGTCCTGACTGACTGACTGATTCATCATCGCCGAGCCAAAACTACTGGACATACAGAAATGGAATTTTAGGGATATATTCATATTACGATGTAGGTGCTCGCTAAGAGAGGATTTTTGGATATTCCGTCGCTAAGGGGGTGAAAAGGGGGTTGAAATTTTAAAAAGAGTGTATCTATATCTCAAAACTTTAAAAGTTTACAGATGTAAAAATTGGTATTTAGAATCTTCTTTTAAAATAAGGATACCCGTATTTTTTGTTTTCTGAAAACACCAATAGGAGGGGTGAAAAAGGTGAACATGGGGAAAAATGGGTTGAATGCCTTCAATCAGGATACCGGTACTTATATCTCAGAAACTGAAGATATTACAGACATGAAAATTGGTACTTTTGATCTCTTTTAAAAATAAAGAAACACGTATTTTTTTGTTTTCGGAAAATCGCAATAGGAGGAGTGAAAAGGGGTGGAAGAAGGGTTGAATGCCTTTAATGAGGCTACTTAATTCTCAGAAACTGAAGATAGTACAGACCTGAATCTCGGTGTTTGGGATCTCCTTTAAAAATAAAGAAACACGTATTTTTTGGTTTGTGGAAAATCCAATTAAGGGAAGGGGGTGAAAAGGGGGTAATATTTTAAAATGAGTGTATCTATATCTCAAAACTTTTAAAGGTTATAGATGTGAAAATTGGTATTTAGAATCTCCTTTAAAAATAAAGAAACACGTAATTTTTGTTTTCGGAAAATCCCAATAGCAAGGGTGTAAAAGGGTGAATAATGGGTTGAATGCCTTTAACGAGGCTACTTATATTACAGAACCTGAAGATATTACAGACCTGAAAATTGGTATTTGGGATCTACTTTAAAAGTAAAGAAACGCGTATTTTTTCGTTTTTGGAAAATCTAAATATTGGGGGGTGAAAAGGGGGGTGAATTGTTTAAAATGAGTGTGTCTACATCTTAAAACGTTTTAAAATTTACAGAAGTAAAAATTGGTAGTTAGAATATCCTCTAAAAATAAAGGAACACGTATTTTTTTGTTTCCTGTAAATCCCAATAGGAGGGGTGTAAAAGGGTGAAACATGGGTTGCATGCCTTTAATGAGGATACATATATGTCCGAAACGAAAGATATTACAGAACTGAAAATTTGTATATGGGATCTCCTTTAAAAATAAAGAAACACGTATTTTTTAGTTTTGGAAAATCCAATTAATGGCGGTTAAACAGGAGTGACAAATTGGGGTGAATTTTTTGAAAGACTATATCGACAGAATATCTCGGAAACGTAAAATGTTACAGACGTAAGAAGTGGGTGTTTGGAATCTCCTGTAAATGTAAAGAAACATAGGTGATTTGTTTTTGGAAACTCCACTTAAGGGGAACTAAAAAGGGGTGAATTTTTAAAATGAGAATTTTTACAGTATATCTAAAAAACTTAACATGTTACAGAAGTGAAAAATGGTATTTTTTTATCTCTATTAAACATAAAGAAACGTGTATTTTTAGTTTTCGGAAATATCACTTGGTTGGATGGGGGGGGGGGGGTAAAAATGTCTGAAAATGGTGTTGAAGTCTTTTAATTAGGCTACTGATATATCAAAAATGAAGATGTTACAGACGTGAAATTTGATATTTTCAATCTGCTTTAAAAGTAAAGAAACACGTATTCTCTTAAAATCGTATGAAGCCGGGGGGGGGGGGGGGGGCTGATAGAATTGAAAAATTAATTGGCTTAATTGTATGAGAATACATACATCTAATAAAAACTAAAGTTGTTGCAGACGTGAAAATTCGCATTTGGATCTCCTTTAAAAACAAAGAAAAACGGGGTTTTGGGCGGGAAACCATCTTGGAGGGCGGGAGTGTAAAGGAGTTGAATTCCTTTCATGAGGACACATGAATCAAAAACTGAAGAAGTTAGAGAGGACACATGAATCCTAAACTGAAGAAGTTAGAGTCGTGATAATTGGTATTTAGAAGATCCTTTACTATCAAAGAAACAAGCATTTTTTGCGGGAAAGTTCACTTAGGGGGGGGGGGGGAGTAGTGTGAAATGAAGTGAAAAAAGTAAATTACTTTTATGGGGATACTTATATCTCAAAACTGAAGGTAATAGACGTGAACATTGGTGTTTGGAATCTCCCTTAAACATAAAGAAACAAGGCTTCTTTTAATTATTTTTTTTTTGGGGGGGGGGGTGTTGGCGGTAAATAAACTTAACGGCGGTGGGGTGTAGAAGGAGGTGAGACCAATTGATTTTACTGTTATTAATGTACTTATAAGGATCCTCCGTTGCTCAGGCGGCAGCGCGCCGGCCTCTCACAGCTGGATTCCGTGGTTCAAATCCCGGTCACTCCATGTGACATTCGTGCTGGACAAAACGGATGCGGGACAGGTTTTTCTCCGGATACTCCGGTTTTCCCTGTCATCAGCCATTCCAGCAACACATAACAATAATAATAATAATAATAATAATGTTCCGGACCTTCGTCAAATGTGCGGACCGCGCTGGTAACGGCTCCTGGACGGGTAATGACTAAGAATGCAGTCCGGCCGCGGGTTCAGTGCCGCCAAGGCACCCAGTATGACACCACGCAGGATCTCCTGAAGGATTTTATCCATATTAAAAATGATTAAAGGAAAAGATGGCAAAGATTTACGGACCCAACTGACCAGGAGGAATACCTGAGCCTAGCCCGGGAAGTACGAAATCGATTGCTGGAAAGGAAGATTGAAAAATGGGAGGAAACGTGCTGTAAAATAATAGAAACGAGTCAGATCGGGAATTTTGGTGGATTCTCGCAGAAAACGAGTCAGATCGCGAATTTTGGCGGATTATATATCTAAAACAATAAGCATTTAAATTTCAGTATAATACCGTAGCGAAGCACGGGTATCTTGCTAGTGTTGAAATATAAGAGGACAAATTGGGGCAAATATTCGTAGGAATGGGAGTTAGGGATTGGAATAACTTACCAAGGGAGATGTTCAATAAATTTCCAATGTCATTGAAATCATTTAAGGAAAGGCTAGGAAAACAACAGATAGGGAATCTGCCACCTTGGCGACTGCCCTAAATGCAGATTAGTATTGATTGACTGATTATATTGAAATACATAAGATAAGACTCTTCTTTCTCTGAATCATAATTTTTGAGGTGTGGATTATTTGCAATGGCATGCCTGTTAACAAGCGAAACAACTCCACCACGAATCCCGCGTTCAAAATTAAAAGCATGTTACATCTGTAAGAAGATGAAGTTTAACACCTGTATACTTTAACATGGCATCTCACGAAAGACTGGGTGTCGTGTAGTAATGGCAAGGGTCTAATCCATAAATAGTTAAACACATTTTACGAAACTTTTCAGACACATCACAGAGTAAAAGTGCATCTACCTTGAAATACAAGTCTGCATATTCACCTAATGACTGTATATTAAATGTTGACCACACATTACATGCATGCAAATAGTCTTCATCTGAAATCGATATTGTATGCTTATCACATGGGGATGAGCTTAGTGACGATGTACTACATTCACTTAATACACTTGTAAATGCAGACTGAGGAAGTAATTTTGTTTCTTCTAACGTTTGAAAGCTTTGAATATAGTCATATGGCAGAATGCCTTTCCTTACACAAAGTTAAAATTTCTCAGGATCTGGAAAATACTCATGAATGTATTTCAAGTCGTCGCTTGAATGTCTATTTACAAGTGTGTAAAGAGAAAAGTTCACAAATTTATAGGAATTTTAAAAGCGAATACTAATATCGTCTACACGATGACTGAATGATATAAAGCGGTCATGATTTTGTGCAATTACAGTGAACACTGTGCAATTTAATTGTCCAAACTCATGAACAATGAAGTGGCTGTCATAGCCTGAAGAGTTAAGAAAAAAGCAAGGAATACATTTAGGAACACGATATAAAAGGTTGCATGAATGATGCGTAGGTCCACGATATTTTCCAGTAAAGTGGCAGTGATCTCTAACCTTAATCTCTGGGAATGTAATTGGCTGTTTACAGATGTGACATTCATCTGTTTCATCATGCAAAATCATATCATCTAATGTCATTTCAATTGGAACTGGATGCGAAATAAGAAAATGAAAGCGATGTGCTAACTCTTGTAATTCATTCAACAGTCATTCAGTAGGCTACAGTTTACTCCTCGATACATCTTGAAATGATAGAGATGAATCGTATGAACAAACAACTTTGTATGTTACAGAAAATGGAGTGTGCTTCTGTATATAATCAGTATGTGGTTCAGTCAAGTCTGGTTGGCAGCGATGAAAAGGTACTGTAAAACATTCGAAATATGCATAGACAGTAAACAGAACAGGTTCCTGACGATAATTCTCAAATTTCATTTCGTAATTTTCACTATTTGGAAGAACAAGTTTTACGGCTGGATGTGTTGCACAATCATCTAATTGTGTAGCTAATAAGTTTTCTGTTGTAAAGTATTGCAAGCATCTGTTACATGTAAACTTCTTACCTTCGTACAGATAAAGTAGAAAGCTTAACAAGCGTGAGAGCTTTGTTATAAGACAGTAGTGGCTTGTATTTTCATCGCAAACATACTAAAGATGAATATGGTGTTGTTTTGGAGAAGAAACTGTATAAAGTGGCCCTACAATACTCTCTCCGTTTACACCGTACACAGAAAATGAAAAATTAGGATTGTGTTTCTCAAATTTCGAAATGTTTGTTGAGTCCATTGGAAAAGAAACATCGTCAAAATTTAAGGCCTGTTGCAACTCAATAAACATATGTTTATACTGTGAAGTTCTTTAATGATTAAATGTTGGTAGTTTTAATGCCATTGCGATACACCATAGAAAGCAATAGTCATCTTTATTTTGAATATTGATAACAGCTCTCTTATCTACAAAGGCTTTCGGAAGTGGGATATATTCTCTACCTGAATTTAATGGATTGAATTTACAGACATTAACCTGAAGATGAGAAATACTTTGAAGTGCTTTATTGCTCGCTCCCTCTTCAAACTTTTAAAATATCGCAAGCAATTCGTCTACAATGTGTTCACGAAACCATTCTGAAGTACTATCCGAACATAACAGTTTTTCATTTTCGAAAAAATGTAAAAAAATTTCATGAATTTCCGCATTACCTTTAAAAAGAATGAATGAACATGCAAGTGAGGCATTTAGCTTAAGCCCAGTATGCGTAGTGAGCAAAGAAGAAACATTTTCTTCAAAGACATTATAGCAAGATATTAAAAACGAATTTGGATCTAAAATATTCAATGAATTTCTTATAATACCGCCTAGTATACGTGATGAAAAACATGTATGAATAGTTTCCCAATTTGTTGGCATGTTAATAAAAAATAAAATAAAAAATTATATATCAACAAGACTAATAGTACATGTGTTGTTTTCTATTCCATGGTATATTAAGGCAATTGATTTTTGATTTTTATTATCGCCGGGCTGAATGGCTCAGACGGTTAAGGCGCTGGCCTTCTAACTCCAACTTGGCAGGTTCGATCCTGGCTCAGTCCGGTGGTATTTGAAGGTGCTCAAATACGACAGCCTCGTGTCGGTAGATTTACTGGCACGTAAAAGAACTCCTGCGGGACTAAATTCCGACACCTCGGCGTCTCCGAAGGCCGTAAAAGTAGTTAGTGGGACGTAAAGCAAATAACATTATTATTATTATTATTATTATTATTATTATTATTATTATTATTATTATTATTATTTGAGTTATATTATCTATTTCTGAATCTGACAACACACTAAATCTATTCGGCAAAAATAGTTGAATATCTTCATAGACGCACACTATTCTAACAATAAATCTTGTAGATATTTTCCGAAGTAAAATTACTTTAAATTGTTCATTAACTGGAAGATCACTGAGTCGTCTTCTAGTTGGCCCTGTAAAGTGACCTAGATGTTTGATCCTCTCCATTTTTTTCTACAAAAAATTACATTTCAATTTTTAGAATCTTTTAACATTTACATAAATGATTAATAAAAATATAGAAACATACCTTTAAATGATGTACGTGTTGAATGGAGATATAGCAAAGCACACCACACTCCTTTCTCCAATCGATAAAAACACTTCCCCAGCCCTTTATACTATCGATGTAGCAAACTACTTCTCTAGTCGTTTCTGCGATGTGGACACAACACAGTAAACGATTGTCGCTCTAATATGTTTGTGTCTTCTGTTATTATCTAAAAGGGAAACAAAAAATAATAACAATAATAATAAATTATACATTTAAAAATCAAACTTATTTTTCAGAATTATGTAGAAAGTCAAACTGCAAGATTTTTTGTAGACAGCGGATGGAATAAACAGTAGATATCAAACATAAATTGTTCAACTTCACACGAAAGCTGCTTCGATAAAAGTGAGAGGGAGGAGAATTGATCGATCGCTTATACACTGACGTATCGGTCAAAGCTCAATATCTGTATTTTTTTACTACACTGCAAGATTCTGCTTGCATGGCGCTAACATAACCGG
The DNA here is from genome assembly GCF_040414725.1 of Anabrus simplex. NCBI lineage: Eukaryota > Metazoa > Arthropoda > Insecta > Orthoptera > Tettigoniidae > Anabrus > Anabrus simplex. The sequence continues at coordinate 47,222,030 of NC_090267.1, forward strand.
ATGTGACACCGCACGTGTCGAACACTATTCAATATCTGTCAGCATTTATGCTACACAGCAAGATTTTTGCCTGCACGTCGGTAGCAAAACCGGATGTGTCTTAGCATACTGTCCCCTTCAAATTTGGCATATAGGAATTATTTGTAATATCTACGAGTGTAAGAATATCATTTCATTAGCAAGGTCGGAAATATTTCCCAACTCCGTGTTACAGAGAGAGGAGCTCGCTCGAAACCGGAATTTCCAAGCGAGGGTTGAGCTGTGGATTTTTTGTGTGTCAGGCTGTCAGCTGCCGCTACGTGACCTACTGGGAGAAACCAAGGACGTTCGATCGATACGAGCAATGTCGCTCTACATCTGACAGTATTCTAATAAAATGTAACAGCCTATCAGGTGCAAGTCATTGACCAATCACAGACGATTATGGTGACACACCCTCATCTTAAGATAATTATATAGCGGTGTTTCCAGAGGGAATTGCCTCTTTTTGATTTGAGTCTTCTTGGATGACTGTCTTTGGAATTATACGCTAACATTCACGTCGTAGACATTCTTGGGTTCGATCACTTGGCAGAACATTTCATTACACATCCTAGATCTACGAGTTTAGCAGATTTACGGAAGAAGTTACGTATTATTCAGCAATATCATTCATCGTATGTGTGTACTGGGCACATCTTAAAACTTATTTGTCAGTTTCAGCTCCTTCTACTTGGGAAGAGAGAAGAGGAATTCTACGTGCGGATCGATACAAATTCAAGATGCCACTACATCAGGAAGAGGAAGCCTACTATTATTCCATGTTCATCATCGCAGCTACAATGGTATTTTAAAATGTAAGGCAATTTCCGACATGGAGGAGATCGCGACCGGCGGTGGGTGACCTACCTCATGTCCAGGGTCATCGGCAGAAATCCAGTTTCATCAATCATTTAAGTACAATTTTATAATATCTATCTATTCATCTTTGTAAACACAATGTAGACATAACGCTTCCTTATTCATTTGGCGTACCGGTAATTGTCTTCTAGTCTTGCAATAGCTTGATATTTCATTTCTTCTTTCCATGGTGTAAGGTAGTTAGTTATTGAGTGTGAATGATTATTGGTTCCTATTAGATAGTTAGTGATGTGTGTCTTCGATATTTATTCTGGCTGTCCCATTCAACAGTATAGGAGTGATTTAAAAATAATTGACCTCCCCGATAACAATAATTTAATTTTGGAATAATTTGTAAATTATTTGAAAACATGTGGGACAGCTTATCGACACGTTTATTACGTCGAATTTTCCCTAGACGTTATTACTGTCTTTATGTGGATTTCAAGCGTGCTAGTGTCATCTGGTAACGTTATCGAACCTTAGCTTACGCGGATTTGTGATCTCGCACATTTAATAATAATAAAAATAATAATAATAAAACTTCATCACGGGTTAAATAGGGAAATTAAGGGTCATGAGTGTAAATATTGTTTATTCTTGTGTGAAATATTAATATGTGCTCTAGTAGGATAAATGTGAGCCTGGAAGACGGCCGAATCTTGGCGGATTATTTATTGTATTTATGGACTTGGGAATGGACCAGTTATTATGTGTTTGGCTTGTGAATCCATTTATTGAGTCTCATGTGAAGAATATGTTGTTGAACATAATTTCTTCGGGTGGAGCACGTGTTAGTCGATAGCCATGGTATTTAAATAATAATAATAATAATAATAATAATAATAATAATAATAATAATAATAATAATAATAATAATAATGTCGTGACTCATGAACCATAGTCGTGTACGTTTACATTTGACCTGCGTTATGTGCGTTTCTGTAACGATAATTTTCCGATGATATCTATCACTGATAATCTCACGAACATCGTTGTTGAACCTAGTTTCTTTATTTGAGTGATAATCCTGACATCATCACATTCCTAGTTGTTGCAATGGTATTTCTTTAGCCGATATCGTCATCAGAAATTTTCTATGACTTAGATTAAAATTAAAATATAATAATCAAGGACTAGAAATCGTCGTAAACATTATAATCTGTTACCGTGTACCCTAGTGTGAATGTTGTATGCGTGATTAGTCATTATTTCTATGGATTGTGATATTTCTTATGATTACAATTTGACTCGATCACTTGTTCGTTGCGTGTGTTCTGATTAAAATATCGTTATTTGTGTTGCTCCCATTTGTTGAGAAGTGAATCTTTAGTGGATTTTATTCCGAAATTAGATAGAGATGGGTTTAATGTCTTAGAAAAAAAATGAATAAGCAAGGGTCATGTCCGTGGACAGGAGTCACGAACAATTTATTGTAAAACATACAAAGCTAAAAATTCTCAATGAGTGTAATATTGAAGGAGGATATTGCGTTAGTTTATGTAATTATTATGGAAAATTTTGAGATAATAATTATGGAGAATTTTTCATTTTATAAAATTAAATCTGAGGAAGACATGTTGAATGGAATCTCGACAAAAAATTTTATTTTAAATTTTCCTCATTTCAATCTACTGGAAGTGACGTTAATTTAACTCAGGAAGAGATAATTTAATCGTTGACAATAAATGAATCAGAAAAATTATTTATTAAAGTTTTAATTTGTAAATAATCCTGTTAACATTAGAGAAAGGTCTTCTCGTAAAAATACGTTTATTATTTTATTATATCAGATGTAGGCTAATACTCGTCTGTATATTTCCAGAAATTATGTCACCAGAATTATGGGAAGAATATTTACGTTGTACCGAAAATACCGGTAGAGAAGATAAATTAAATTCCAAGATTTTGTTCAATTTAAATTTGTTGTTAAGAGTGCTTATTTATAATAAATGTTAAAACCTAATATTTGATAGTGTTGATTTTATTGTCGCTAGTCCTTATTTCTATCCCTGCCCTTAAAATTTTTGAAAAGCCAGAAAACGAACGGTCTACGACTGAGACTCTCGTTCTCCGGCCGAGTAGCCAGGTAATATGGGTGCAATACGAAGCACTTTTACACTTGTATGCAGAATTATAAGTAGGGGTTGAGATAATACTTCAATTTCATAGCATACAGCTCTAAAAGTTCTTGGCCTACCAAGCGACCATTGCTCAAACCCGGGATTTACTAAACTAACACCCTCAGCGCCGAAAATCCATGCAGTTGACGACTACAGGGATCATAGCTGAGTCTGTAGGTTAGCGACTAAAACAGTCGGGTTCGAACCCGCTATCCTCGAATGCAAGCTGACAGCTGCGCGCAGTAGAAGCGACCGCGGTCTTAATTAAGGTACAGCCCCAGCATTTGACTAGTGTAAAAATGAAAAACCACGGAAACCTATCTTTCGGGCTGCCGACAGTGGGGGTCGAACCTGCTGCAAGTTAATAGCTACGTCCCCTAAACCGCGCAGTAGAAGCGACCGTGGTTTAATTAAGGTACAGCGCCAGCATTTGTCTGGTGAGAAACCACGGAAACCCATCTTCAGAGCTGTCGACAGTGGGGTTCAAGCTGATAGCTACGTGACCTAAACCGCGCAGCTACTTGCTCGGGATTCAATCGCGACAAAGTCATCTAGAGTCCTACTATTTGCTGTAAGCTCCTAACCGCACGGCCATATGTGGCGCGTCGTGATGAGGAGCGATGTACGCTGATCATATATTACCTCATAATCTGCTGGCCATCGTAGGTTGAGCAGCAGTCGCTTGGTAGCCAAAGCCCTCCGTGGTTTTACGAAAAGCTAAATAATAGGTTGCTGACTGCTTTATTTCTACTTGCAACAGGCAGGAAATACTTCCAAGATAATTAGTCATCTCTTACAACAGGCAAGGGATACACAAGTTCAGAGGCCCCTTTTAGTCGTCACTTACGATAGGCAGCGGATACTCAAGTTGAGAATCCCTTTTAGTCGTCTTTTACAGCAGACAGTGTCCGGCTCCATGGCTAAATGGTTAGCGTGCTGGCCTTTGGTCACAGGGCTCCCGGGTTCGATCCCCGGCAGGGTCGGGAATTTTAACCATCATTGTTTAACTTCCCTGGCACAGGGGCTGGGTGTATGTGTTGTCTTCATCATCATTTCATTCTCATCACGACGCGCAGGTCGCCTATGGGAGTCAATCAAAAGACCTGCACCTGGAGAGTGGAACCCGTCCTGGAATTTCCCGGCACTAAAAGCCATACGCCATTTCATTACACCAGGCAGAGAATACTGTTGATGCTTGCAAGATAAGGTGGTCAACGATAGGCAGGAAGTGCTCTCGAGTTAAGAGTGCTCCTTTTAGTCGTCGCTTACGATATGCAGGAAGTACTTCCAAGATAATTAGTTACATCTTACAACAGGCAAGGGATACACAAGTTCAGGCCCCCCTTTTAGTCGTTACCTGCAGGGGATACTCAAGTTGTGGATCTCTTTTAGTCGTCTTTTACAGCAGGCAGAGAATGCTGTAGGTGCTTGCAAGATAAGATGCTCAACGACAGGCAGGAAGTGCTCTCAAGATAAGAGCACCCCTTTTAGTCATCACTTACGATAGGCAGGTGGATACTTAAGTTGAGAATTCCTTTTAGTCGTCTTTTACAGCAGGCATAGAATACTGTACATGCTTGCAAAATAAGATACTCAACGACAGGCTGGAAGTGCTCTCAAGATAAGAGTCCCCCTCCTAGTCGTCACTTACGACAGGCAAGGGATGCTAAAGTTGAGAATCACTTTTAGTCGTCTTTTACAGCGGGCAGAGATTACTGTATGTGCTCGCAAGATAAGATGCATAACGACAGGCAGGAAGTGCTCCCATAAAGAAGAAGAGAAGCAGGATGAGGAGAGGAGAAGCAGGATATGGGTGAAGAAGAGGATAAGGAAGAAGAGAATGAGGAAGAACTTAACGATACTTCACCATCTAAGCTTGTTAAGTTTTTAACTACAGATGTTATTGCGGAAACACCTATTACATCAACACAATATCTACCTTCTTCGTCTGATGTTATGACCACGCCTGAGTATCGTAATCAGTTTACGACTTTTATTCGAAATACCAATGGATCTCTCTTTGCTCCTTATATAGAAAAACTCGTTACAGGATAAACTGACACTACCTACGGTATTCGCTATGAAGACGACTGTTTCTGAATAGGAAATGCAAATGTTAACATTAATAGCAACAGCCTTATCGTAAAAGGTGTTACCTATAAACCTAATAAAGGGCTCTTAGAACTCCTTTTCTCACGAATACCTGACAAGGATATAATTTTACAAGATGATCTTAATAAATATAAAGCAATACTTTTTGCTACTGACGCAACACGACGTAATTACAAGAGAACAGGTGTTGTAAAAGCAAATAAGAGTCACAAGTATCGTAAGTTTATTTTTAAGCTGTTTCCGTTACATCAACAAGCCTTTGTTGCTATATGTAGGAAGATACTGGAATGATCCTAACTTACTCGTTGAACGATTACAACTTCTAAGAGCATCGCATGATGCTGGTCACACAGGTCACGAATAAGAAATTCTAGAAATAGAGAGCACGAGTTACATAAACCAGCACGTCGCACCTACAGTCGCAGACGCGTTATTACACGCGGAAAAGATGATCTCTGGCAAGCAGACTTAGTTGAAATGATTCCATGTGCCTCTAGCAATAAGGGGTATAAGTATCTACTTGCTGTCACCGACGTGTACTTTAAGTTTGTAGACGAGGACTTTTAAGAAGAAAGTGAATCTCACCTGACCGCGGAATGGAACGTGTCGTCTGGTGACTGCTCCGACGAAATTTATGAGGGCTGGAGGCGAGTGTTTGCCATAGGCCTGGGGTTAATGGCATTTTACCCCTTTGCTGTCCGGCTCCATGGCTAAATGGTTAGCGTGCAGGCCTTTGGTCCTCGTCTACAAATGAGCCCTAAAGCTTCTAAACAAATCACAGACATTTTGTCCTTTACAAAACATCAGGAAAACACATCTTATCAAATTCAACGCGAAGTCTCAAGCTATTTTCTAGCATACAGTACATAATTCACTTATGCTTCCATGTCGGGCTAATTCACTCATTTAAACTAACCATTCACATCCACATATTCCTTGATTCATGTCCCGCAGAATGCAACTCAATAATATCCTATTTTCTTAATTTTCTATCTCACCAATTAACTCGAAATTATTCGCATCGAACTAGGTAACTTCAAAACTCTATGCATTTACTTTACACAAGTTATCAATATAAGAAAACCTGGATACACATAGTGGACATGAGGTTCGATTCCAGGCTGTACACAATTCACAAGATGAAACACAGCCACATGCAAATTACCTCTATATAACGGAGTGCTTGCTTCAACTACAGTGTGCATTATTACAAATTACATGCATTACAGAAAAGACATACGGTTCCCACACTATCGAAAATTCCCTACGAATTTCACTAACTGGACAGTATACACAAATAACACTACCTTTCCCATTCTCACAAGCACTCTCCATTACTATATCTAGCTATTCCCTGTCTCAATTATAAAACGTTAGATAACCTTTCAAAAATTTAACCCAAGGAAATTATAATGACATGCAATATCCCTAATCGTACCTATTATTTGCGCACTTTTTAGCGATAGATTTACACTCTAGTGCTGAATCGGTCGACTTCGGTTATCTTCGAGATTTGTATTGGCAACCTTTGAAACACAAACTAAGAATCGCTTATCATCGCTGTGCGACATCTGGCGTACACTTTAAGTACTCGTACTGTTGTTGTTTACATAACAAAGCCATACTATAGAATTCATGCTAGGAACACGTTTCGCATCGGGAAATGTTATATAGTATTATATATTGTGTGTGTGACACAGTTGTTGGCGTAAGATAATAAAGGTTTAGAAAATTCATATCGATCGATCATATTATCGATTCAATTCAGATTTCATTTCCATTCAGTTGGCAGTACTACCGGAGCCGGTAGTGCTCCCTTCTTATTCCTCAACCGAGTACAAAAATCTATCACTAAAAGCGCGCGTACAATACAATGATGAACAGGGGCATTGTGGGAGGATGGGAAGATTGGAAGAGATAGACAAGGAATAGGGAAGGAAGCGGCCATGGCCTTAAGTTAGGTACCATCCCGGCATTTGCCTGGAGGAGAAGTGGGAAACCACGCAAAGCCACTTCGAGGTTGGCTGAGGTGGGAATCAAAGCCCCCCACTACTCAGTTGACCTCCCGAGGCTGAGTGGACTCCGTTCCAGCCCTCGTACTACTTTTTACAACTTTCGTGGCAGAGCCGAGAATCGAATCCGGGCGTCCGTGGGTGGTAGCTAATCGCACTAACCACTACATCACAGAGGTAGACAATGGCATATATTCAAAATTAAAACAATTTCAATAAACGTGCAGAACTATTTTCATCTTATCGAGCCGCTAGAAGTTGTTTAAACATTGTTAATACCTGCAGTGAAACATACTGTTACCTACGTTTTTAAACAAATGACAGAAATCTTTGTGACGCACGAGTTAAAGCGTGTGCTATCCACCAGACTGCTATGAATTTACCTTTCCACTAAACCCTTAATTTGTAAAAGGTACTGCTCTAAGTTCAAATATTCTTTCTTTCTTTCTTTCTTTCTTTCTTAATCTGGTTCACTCTCCAGGGTTGGTTTTTCCCTCGGATTCAGCGAGGGATCCCACCTCTAACGCCTCAAGGGCAGTATCCTGGAGCGTGAGACTTTGGGTCGGGGGGATACAACTGGGGAGGAAGATCACTACCTCACCCAGGCTGCTATGCTGACCACGGGCCTTGTGAAGGGATGGGAAGATTTTTTTTTTTTTTTTGCTAGTTGTTTTACGTCGCACCGACACAGATAGGTCTTACGGCGACGATGGGACAGGAAAGGGCTAGGAGTGGGAAGGAAGCGGCCGTGGCCTTAATTAAGGTACAGCCCCAGCATTCAGCGAGGGATCCCACCTCTAACGCCTCAAGGGCAGTATCCTGGAGCGTGAGACTTTGGGTCGGGGGGATACAACTGGGGAGGAAGATCACTACCTCACCCAGGCTGCTATGCTGACCACGGGCCTTGTGAAGGGATGGGAAGATTTTTTTTTTTTTTTTTGCTAGTTGTTTTACGTCGCACCGACACAGATAGGTCTTACGGCGACGATGGGACAGGAAAGGGCTAGGAGTGGGAAGGAAGCGGCCGTGGCCTTAATTAAGGTACAGCCCCAGCATTTGCGTGGTGTGAAAATGGGACACCACGGAAAACCATTTTCAGGGCTGCCGACAGTGGGGTTCGAACCTACTATCTCCCGAATACTGGATACTGGCCGCACTTAAGCGACTGCAGCTATCGAGCTCGGTTGGGATGGGAAGATGGGAAGGGAGTAGGGTGGCAGCTAATCACACTAACCACACCACAGAGGCGGGCAGTTCAAATTTTAGTTTCTGTAAAATCTATTTGAAAGTAAATATATTTGTTTCTATAGTTTTTGTTTTCGGACTCCCCCCCCCCCCCCCAATGCAAACCTCCTTCGAAAAAATCGTGAGTACGGCCTTGACTAAAAGAGTATGCTACAAAATGCTGCTTTATTTTTCGGTGTGTCACCAGATATCTTTCACATGCCGACATCGTACGTCATGGAGTGTCGAATGGAATATTTTTCCGCCTTTCAAAAATGCTGTTACATCTCCCGGGTTTGAACTCACTATATTTTCTTCCGGAGACTGACATTCTACCACTGATCCACAAAGGCGGACTGTATGTCTAATAACGGGATCCATCACAGGCTGTAATTTTTTAGTTGTCCTTGTTTTGCAAGTTCAATGAACGAGTAATGATGTTACAGCAGCACTATCTGTCCACTGTTGTACGAAGTTCTTGCAATATTGATTGTTACTTTGTCGGCGAGATAGCGCAAGCTACCTCTTGTGTGAGTGTACTCGTAGTGTACAGTGCTGCCCTCGTAGTAGTTACAAAACTAAACTTTTTGTTACGACGCGACGCGACGTGGGGAAATTCTCATGGTTTCGAATGAATGCGAGATATGTCATTTAAAGAAATGTCATACAACGTAACGATCGATTCTAAAACCTGCTTAGAGATTCTTGCACCATCTCATATGTGTTAAAATATTTTTCCTTTACAGGCGTAAACAGATAAAAACAGAGGGATAGTTAAGAACAATATGTTATGAAAATGCCTGTAGACTAGGTCGTGCAGCACCTCGTTCTACGAAAAAGAGGATATAATAATAATAATAATAATAATAATAATAATAATAATAATAATAATAATAATAATAATAGTCCGTCCGCCTCTGTGGTGTAGTGGTTAGCGTGATTAGCTGCCACCCCCGGAGGCCCGGATTCGATTCCCGGCTCTACCACGAAATTTGAAAAAGTGGTATGAGGGCTGGAACGGGGTCCACTCAGCCTCGGGAGGTCAACTGAGTAGAGGTGGGTTCGATTCCCACCTCAGCCATCCTGGAAGTGGTTTTCCGTGGTTTCCCACTTCCTCCAGGCGAATGCCGGGATGGTACCTAACATAAGGCCACGGCCGCTTCCTTCCCTCTTCCTTGCCTATCCCTTCCAATCTTCCCATCCCTCCGCAAGGCCCCTGTTCAACATAACAAGTGAGGCCGCCTGGGCGAGGTACTGGTCATTCTCCCCAGTTGTATCCCCGACCAAGAGTCTGAAGCTCCAGGACACTGCCCTTGAGGCGGTGGAGGTGGGATCCCTCGCTGTGTCCAAGGGAAAAACCGACCCTGGAGGGTAAACAGATGATGATGATGATAATAATAATAATAATAATAATAATAATAATAATAATAATAATAATAATAATAATAATCTACTATCTGACCTGGAATTATGGGATTGTATGGTATTTAGACACCGTGGTAACTCATAAATTAGTTTAATCTTAATGTAGCCAATACCGGTGGTGGTGGTGATTATTGTTTTAGGAGGAAGTACAACTAGGCAACCATCTTCTATTAACATTAATCAGAGGAAGAAATGGAAGGGAACCGACACTTCGAAAAATGAAGGCATTGGCCAAAGAAAGACAAGGGCCTTGAAGGCGTGAAAATTAAAAATCTCCCTAGGACTCGCAAACGTAATATCGTCAGGGTCGGAAAAGAACAAGATTTGACCAAGGGAGGTCAGATAGGATAACTGTAGGCGAGGAAGGAGCCTGGCACAAGTAACTGGAAGCAATGCTAGGCGGTGGTCGCCAATCCATGTCCCCATGTCCCCAAGTTAAGAGCCCCTGGGGCCCCATTTAGTCGTCTCTTACGACAGGCAAGGGATACCGTAGGTGTTATTATACCGCCCCCACCCACAGGCGGTCAGCCTGTACCGTACTAGAAGATTGTAGGCCTATATGTGAACTGATGAATGTTACGATAGGTACCTCAATGAACAGTAACTTAAACGTCGGCAGCCCTGAATATGGTTTTCCGTTGTTTCCCATATTCACATCAGGCAAATGGGGGGCTGTAACCGGTAGCCTAGCCAGGATCGGCCGATGGGGGTGGGGGTTATAGACAGAACACAATGAAGGTGTTTGTGCGTGTGTGGTGCGTGCATGCAAGACTTGTCATTAAGGACACTGATACTAGTAAATTATGTTGATATTCAGTACACCAAAATATCTTACATTAAATTACAGAACAAGTACAGTACGATCAAGGGCAACAGTTTTATAGCGAATGGTATGTTCATATTACAATCTAAAATCCAACTTTCGAGTCTTCTTAGAAAATATATTCAACAGATCTGTTGGCTCTACAATTATGTCTCTGAATGTCTATTTAGTTTATTGTTTATTGTCATTTTCTGCTTATTTTCTTTTTGTAAAATTTCCATGGGGGTGGTTCTAATCCCCAGTAACTCCCCTCCCCACTTGGCTACACCCTTGACCGAGCTCGATAGCTGCAATCGCTTAAGTGCGGCCAGTATCCAGTATTCGGGAGATAGTAGGTTCGAATCCCACTGTCGGCAGCCCTGAAAATGGTTTTCCGTGGTTTCCCATTTTCACACCAGGCAAATGCTGGGACTGTACCTTAATTAAGGCCACGGCCGCTTCCTTCCCACTCCTAGCCCTTCCCTGTCCCATCGTCGCCATAAGACCTATCTTTGTCGGTGCGACGTAAAGCCGTAAACCAACTAGCAAAAAAATAGCTAGCTACACCCCTGGAGAAATTAAAGTAGTTGAGTAGCATTTTAACAGTTGGACGCTGAAATTAACTGCCGAATCAACCCAGCAGCAGAAGCTTCTTTCGAGAAGCAGCAGTTAGACACAAAACTGACTGTTCAAGGATGTTGTGTATGCTTCTGATACTTGCTGTTTCTATCGACGGCATATCAAGATGTTAGATTGCATCCGTCCGCCTCTGTGGTGTAGTGGTTAGTGTGATTAGCTGCCACCCTGGAGGCCAGGGTTCGATTCCCGGCTCTGCCACGAAATTTGAAAAGTGGTAAGAGGGCTGGAACGGGGTCCACTCAGCCTCGGAAGGACAACTGAGTAGAGGGGATTCGATTCCCTCCTCAGCCATCCTCGAAGTGGTTTTCCGTGGTTTCCCACTTCTCCTCCAGGCAAATGCCGGGATGGTACCTAACTTAAAGCCACGGCCGCTTCCTACCCCCTTCCTTGTTTATCCCTTCCCCCCTCACAAGGCCCCTGTTCAACATAGCATGTGTGAGGTACTGGTCGTTCTCCCCAGTTGTATCCCCCGACCCAAAGTCTCAAGCTCCAGGACACTGCCCTTGAGGCGGTAGAGGTGGGATCCCTCGCTGAGTCCGAGGGAAAAACCAACCCTGGAGGGTAAGCAGATTAGGAAAGAAAGAAAGAAAGAAAGAAAGGAAGAAAGAATGATCGCATCCACCTGAAATGTTTCAAATCAATTCTGCGCATCAAATGGAATGATTACACCAGAAGTACTGATGACTTATTAGATATTGACCGGCTGCATGGCTAAATGGTTAGCGTGCTGGTCTTTGATCACAGGGGTCCCGGGTTCAATTCCCGGCAGGGTCGAGAATTTTAATCACCATTGGTTAATTTCTCTGGCACGGGGGCTGGGTGTATGTGTCGTCTTCATCATCATTTCATCCTCATCACGACGCGCAGGTCGCCTACGGGAGTAAAATCGAAAGACCTGCACCTGGCGAGCCGAACATGCCCTCGGACACCCCCGGCACTAAAAGCCATACGCCATTTAATTAAATATTGAGGCAGTGGTCACAAAAATATCAATTACGTTGGACGGGACATGTTATCCGGATCCAAGACCACTAGCTACCAAAATATCTTACACGGTGGATTACAGGACGAGAGAAGAAAGGTTGGCGGACAGAAACTTCAGTTCAAAGATGTCTTCAAACGTAGTGTAGATCTCGAGTGTTTGATTGGTGATCATGTCAAATGGTGTCGCATAATTAATACATAAGCCAACTGAAGGTTTCGGAAAGGAGCGCCTGCAGGTACTGGATAACAAACGGGATGAAATGAAGAATAGGCAGGGGCCGATGACCTAAATATCAGGTCCCTTTAAACAATAATCATCATCATGAAGATTAGGCGGAAGCGGAAGATCATTATACACCTACAATGCCAACAATGTTCTTCAGCGCACCACGCGTCACAGTCACTCAAAACAAAACTGGGGTCAGAAAGCACAAATAAGCATCCATCCCAAGAATATATCATCTTCCATCACTCTTTTTAAATTAAAACGGTTTCATTCTCAGGTTTCAGCCTTCATGTTAGCACTGCTATGAATTCAAAGCAGCATCTTAAACTAATTAATCACTCAAAATGTTTGAAATGGAGTATATTTTCCAAATAGTATTGCGATCGAGATTTCAACTGTATCTTAGGAACAATTCAACAATATCGTGATCAATAAAACCTGGACAGGCTTGGACTGCCTAACCACAATATAATTATGCAAGCGGTCTTCCGTTTCACTAAATAATTGATATGGGTTTAAATACTCAAATATCACATTCTGGTTTTCTGTCCCACGAGTAAACACTAAAACAAACCACGTAGTTTGTCATGCTGACGCGTATAGCGTAGCGAGTTCAGTATTTATCTACAATTGAAACTTCTCATCTGCGATCGAAACTATGGTTTTGGGAACTTGAGAATAATCCTCACCCTTCATCTACCGACACTGTTTTGCTACTCGATAAGATGTACCAGAAATACAAATATTATATGAATGATGCCGTCAGGTGGAGACTCGTTCCTTGTGCGGTCCCCACTCACTGAATATAAGATGTACCATTGCCTGCTCGATCTGCATCCGATGGCTGCTTGATCGAGCAGGCAGTGGATGTACATTCAATAATGTCCCCAGCGGAGGCGATAATGAGATTCATCAAGCCGTTGCCTACGAGATACACAAGGCCGGGAAATACAGCACTCTAAACTTGTCTCGAGATACTTCCGACAAGCGCCGCTAGAGTTCTCTTTACTATTCTGTCTCGCGCGCTCATTGCAACACGTTGGTTTGCGAAAAACTATAAAATTTAATTAAAACTAGTAATTTCAGAGGACACCAAACAGATATAAGATAAAAAATAGACTAAGAGCAATTGTATGACTTATTTTCTAGAACGTAGGCCTTTCTCTCACACTGTGTTAAGACGAAATAAGTAATTCACGAAAACTTCGTGATCAATTAAGACAAATACATATCAGCAACATTAATGTTCAAATGATCACAAGAAACAATTCATTTAATCTCATAGAATATTATCTATAATGTATGACGTACCGATACATAAGATTAGCTTACCTGAGGCGCAGGAAGTTATCAAAATTTCAGCACTTTGCGGTTCAGGGATTTCCTTCGGAAATCATCCTGATCGGAAATTTTCGATGAAGTTCAGATATCTTAAAACGTTTTTCTGATTTCATTGCCCGTATCCTACTTCTCAATTTAAATATTGTTTCCCTTAACCTGGTATTTGACTTTCTCGTCAATAAATATTTCGATTTAAAAGAGCTACTCGTAGACTTTCCCTTACATAGAAACGAGACTTGTAACCCTTTTTCGTTTGTGACTGGTGTAGAACCGTTATTTGTTGAAGATATATCATTATCTGAATCAGAAATTCTACTAAATTTTGATGGTACGTCATTTCTGGGAGCTGGATCCTTCCTGCGCTTGTTACTGTTCTGTTTATGAACAGGGTACACACTAAAAACAGAAGGAACTTTGTTGGGAAGAATTCGCTTGATTGATGTACTTACACTAAAATCTGACTTTTTTTTTTTTTTTTTTTGCTAGTTGCTTTACGTCGCACAGACACAGATATGTCTTATGGCGACGATAGGACTGGAAAGGGCTAGGAGTGGGAAGGAAGCATTCGTGGCCTTAATTAAGGTACAGCCCCAGCATTTTCCTGGTGTGGAAATGGGAAACCACGGAAAACCATATTCAGGGCTGCCGACAGTGGGGTTCGAACCTACTATCTCCCGAATACTGGATACTGGCTGCACTTAAGCGACTGCACCTATCGAGCTCGGTGAATCTGACGTATTAAAATGCGAGCTACACACTCGATAAGAATTGTTAGGTACCTAAAGACATCCTAGTTTACCACCTTGACTGGAAATGGCTTGCCTCCACTTCTCTCTTAAACCGCGCTCCGAAGGGAAGCTATGAAACGTCACATTTTCTTACTTTTTAGCAGTATCGGAAGTACACAGAGGTACACAACAGTTCGCCATCTTCTCAACCTCACATACACACACCGACAGAAAAAATACTGACAATAAATTGCACAAAATCAACACAACATCACTATTAGTCCGCACATCACAATGTTAAAAGTCCGCCAAGAACAGAACGGAAACCTGACATCTAACGGCCAAGCCGTGAACACGATCGGGCCGCTTTTTCAGCGGCAAATTGCTTCCTATTTCCCGGCCTTATGTATCTCGTAGGCAACGATCAAGCCGAGAACTCACGGGTGGCCCAGATTGGTTGCGCAGTAGATGTTAGTTTTCCCTCGTTCTGCTCGTGACGTCATCACAGGAGCACCGTGACTGTGTAGCATACAACCGCACGTGTATCTCATTTAGTTGTTTATATATTATTGTCTTATAAAGAAATGATTTCCACGTAATAACTATACGTTATTTCTTTCCGCATATTGCTGTTGGTTTATATAGAGGCCTACTGTATTTTGCGTAGTGTGTGTCGTAGTTCGTTTCTGTGAGATCTCTGTTAAGTTGCTGTATTTCGTGCAGTGAGGTGCACTTATTTTCTTTTCGTTAGTTGCGTGAACAGTGTAACAGTAGCTGGAGTGAAATTTATGTGTTCATAGTACAGTATCGTTGCGATAGAAAACCGTGCCGTTAATGATTCACCGACCGAGCTCAATAGCTGCAGTCGCTTAAGTGCGGCCAGTATCCAGTATTCGGGAGATAGTGGGTTCGAACCCTACTGTCGGCAGCCCTGAAGATGGTTTTCCATGGTTTCCCATTTTCACACCAGGAAAATGCTGCGGCAGTACCTTAATTAAGGCCACGGACGCTTCCGTCCCATTCCTAGGCATATCCTGTCCCATCGTCGCCATAAGACCCATCTGTGTCGGTGCGACGTAAAGCGAATAGAAAAAAAAAGTTTCGCCGCAATCTACAGCGACACCTGATTGTTCAGCAGAGGGATTTCGGTACCTCGCCGCCTACATCGCCGACCGTGAAAGAAAATATGACAGGTCAATGCGAAGTCCCAGTGGGGAAATGCTTTACATTTCTTCTGGCACAGCCCCTGTGGGATGGATAGAAATGTTATCTCGGGGAGGTCTACTCGTTCCATCGTTAGAATGGTAAACCAAATAAAGGAATTTGAGTTAATTTTCAGGACACTCACGGACGTGCTGAACTGTGACGCATACCTAATATTATACGCAAAGTGTGTCAAATAATTAGCAGTAAATTCCCCACTGTACCACCAGAAATATTAAAAATGTATGTTAGAACGAGAATATTTATACGCATACGACAAATGAACATTCGGACAAGAACTGAAAAATTCATAGCAGCTCATCGGCGAAAGGCACGACAGTGGATTTCACCTTCAAAAGCAACCACTTCATGACATCTAATCTCACAGGTAGGACTGTGTTCTAATGAAGTGTTTTTCCTGTTCTTTCTTAATTTTTAAAAAGTAGACTATCTATGAGGAGCCTCCGTGGCTCAGACGGCAGCGCGTCGGCTTCTCACCACCGGATACCGTGGTTCAAACTCCGGTCGCTCCATGTGAGATTTGTGCTGGTCAAAGCGGGGGCGGGACAGATTTTTCTCCGGGTACTCCGGTTTTCCCTGTCATCTTTCATTCCAGCAACACTCTCCATTATCATTTCATAGCATTTATCAGTCATTAATAAATCACTTTGGGAGTGGCGACCCCATTGTAATAATAGGCTATATATGGTTCATTCATTAAATCCCTGACCCGGTCAAAGACTGGAAAACAGGTTGCAGGTTTTCCAGCACTATCTATGCATGGTTTCGAATATGAACTTACTTCTGCTGCTGTTATAATATGTGTTAAGCTTTAAACTCGATACCTGCGGAAGTGAGTCAGTACGGTACCGGTATATCGTATGTTAACATACGCTAGTTCCATAACGGAATTTCTGCGGTAAAGATTTAATATGACAAAGATTTCATATCTCTTAATATTTAGACTTTTACAGATTTGAAAGCGCGTAATCTTCCTCTAAATAGAGGAACTTGGAAATGTTAATAAATTTTAAGCGTTGGTCAGTGTGCCGTCACGTTACATTTACGGCTTATTCGTAATGGAAATAATGAAAAGTTACTATGCTGTACTCTTTTTCGATCTTATAACAGCAGTAATCTTTGTCTGGTCTGCAATTAGTTCTGAGAAACTGTAATGTTTGCTGATAATATGAGATTCCTACTGATTTGCGCGCTCTGGTCTCGGCTGCTTTGCTCCTACTGTGACGTCATTTCGTTAACCAATAGCAACTCGGCTCGCGTTGGGCCCAACCTTTAGTAGTGTTTAAGAACCTTGGCCGAGAACTCAGGTGCAGAGCTTTCCGTAGCAACTGTTAAGGTGAGCTCTGGCCCGAAGACCGATCCGAGTTCTGACACGAGCCAGCAATGTTTTCTCGACTGACGGGTGTATCATAATGTACAATATTGTTCTGCATGAATTCTTCTTTCGAGAGGTAATTCATTGCCTATCGGCCGAGGGTGGGATTATAGTTACGAAATGATAGAACACAATGAAGGTGGTGGTGTGCGCAGCCAAGACTTGTGATTATCACTGATACCAGTGAATTACAGTATGTTGATATTTAGCAAGGCTGAGTGGCTCAGACGGTTGAGGCGCTGGCCTCCTGACCCCAGTTTGGCAGGTTCGATCCTGGCTAAGTCCGGTGGTATCTGAAGGTGCTCAATTACGTTAGCCCCGTGTCGGTAAATGGCACGTAAATAACTCCTGTGGGCCAAAATTCCGGCACCCTGGCATCTCCGAAAACCGTAAAAGTAGATAATGGGGCGCAAAACAAATAACATTATTATTACTTGATATTCAGAATGCAGTACACTATCAAATCTTACATTAAAATACAGAATAAGATCACTATGATCAAGGTCAACAATTTTACAGCGAATGGTACTGTATGTTCTGCTTGCAATCAATTCGAGGTTCTTAGAAAATATATTCAAGAGATAGGTTGGTTCTAGAGTTATGCCTCTGAATGTTTATTTAGTTTCTTGGGTATTGGGAGTTTCTGATTACTTTCTTTTTGTAAAATTTCCATGGGCTGGGGTTGTAACTCCCTTGTCTACCCACAGGCTGTAACTTAATTAAGTCCACGGAAGCTTTCTGCCTATTCCTAGTCCTTTCCTATTCTATTGTCGCCGTTAGACCTATATGAGTCGGTGAAACGAAAAAATGTATAGATAATAAAAATGCTTTTTTTTTTGCTAGCTGCTTTACGTCGTACCGGCACAGATAAATATTATGGCGACAATGGGATAGGAAATGTCTAGGAGTGGGAAGGAAGCCGTCGTGGCCTTAATTAAGGTACAGCCCCGGCATTTCCCTGGTGTGAAAATGGGAAACCACGCAAAACCATTTTCAGGGCTGCCGACAGTGGGGTTCGGACCGACTCTCCTCCGGATGCAAGCTCACAGCTGCGCGCCCCTAACAGCACGCCCAACTCGCCCGGTAATAATAAAAAATGAAGAAACGAAAGAGAGTAAGGAGGAATGGTGGCAGCTGTATGAATAACTTCCATTTGTAACTTCAAAATACCAACAATGTGAGAATAGTTACCAAAAAATTAGACCTTACCTAAAAATATTGAGGAAAAAAGCAAAATATGCTGAACGTACGTATTATTTGGTTATTA
This sequence comes from Anabrus simplex, assembly GCF_040414725.1. Taxonomy (NCBI): domain Eukaryota; kingdom Metazoa; phylum Arthropoda; class Insecta; order Orthoptera; family Tettigoniidae; genus Anabrus; species Anabrus simplex. Next base: position 47,240,391 of record NC_090267.1, read on the forward strand.
CATGCTTCAGATGACGGAGTAATTAAACTGGTCTGGATAATCTGACACAAATATAATCAGTGTGATATTCCCATGTCAGATGTAACATAAATTTCTTCAGTCTGTCGAACACACAGGTTAAATATAATGTTATACTACAACATACCTGTAGAAGCAAATTATTAAACAAGGGATAGAATTACACACTGTTAAATGATAATGTTTAGATCATACTTATCTAGTCGAACCTAGTATGTTGAGGAACATCTGAGGCGTGCTCATGGGTCTGTCCTTAGTCCTGTTATTTTCCAGGTTGCTCCTAGGGTCGGTTAGTGCATGCATTTCCGTACGCTTGGCAGATTGATATGTAATAGCAACTTCTGGCTCAGTGAGGAAAGCAACTGGAAACTACCTCACTCCTTAATTCCCTACTACGCCTCTTTAGTGATGCCTAGGCCATCTATGGCAGATAATGGTGGACCTGTTGAACATCCAACCTGCCTTCGGGCTGAGGACTGAACATACATACATTGTATAATCAGACATCTACGATAGTGAATGTAGAGTTTTACATGTGCTCAGAAAACTGGAGTCATCTGTATATAAAACAGTCCTTGCTTGCACATTCTCATATAAGTCATTTGTCATACCTGAAAAAGAATAGGACTAAGGACAGACCCCTGAGACACACCTCAGATTTATCTCAACATACTAGGTCCGACTAGACAAGTATGATGTAAAAAGTCTAAGGAAACGCAATAAAAGGCTAATTTTTCAAACGGAATTTCGTGTGGGATACAATCATGGCCCCACTAATGTCACACAGCCAAACTTGAATATTATTTCCTTCCTTAAAATTACTCTACATAGGTAACTAATAGCACCGTCCAGCGTATTTAATGTTGATTTTCATCGCACAAAGCCATATGGAGATGTTGTGAAAATATTATTCGACTTTAAATTATCATAAATCGGTACTAGTGCACTTATTTTTTAAACTGAGAGAATTAGAACTACAGACATTAAGTGTTAACTGCTAAATTATAACCTTTTAAGCACACTGGAACTACGCGATAAATATTTAGTTGTTTTGGAAAGTAACAGTTTTGAAGACATTTTTTTTTTGATCCTTGTCAGTGGAATTAAGATGCAACTGAACAGAGATTTTAAAATTCTATTGGCAAAGCTATAGTGATCCTTCCTGTTTGAGGATTTCATATTATCACCAAATTTTTTGCACCTTATATCAAGTAACCGTTCTCTATTTAAAATTTAAGTTAATTATGTTCATTTTGGAACTTTATATTTGCGAACTTTTCAACAGTGAGACTGCTCGGTTGTTGAAACTTATTTTGATTCGCTAGCTTGACAGATTGGAAAGCGAAGTACGTATTATTCTCCCAACAAATTGACGGAAGATCTAGGTGTCCGATATATGATATTATCATCGCAAACAAGAAATGTATAGATCGGAACTGCTCTGATTCAACCGAAGGAGAGAATCAAGCAAAGAAAAAGAAATTGTGGGTTTAAAATAAGACATTGTTAAGATATAATTCGTCTGCATTCACACATATCGATCTTCCCAGTTATTTCATACTTCATAACGCAGATATAAATAGTAAAACGCAGATATATTCTTGTAGATGAAGTTCTTTCTTATAAGAAAAATACCCCTTGTATTTATTTTGTAATGCAAACATACGTATAATTACGCTGAATTATTCGTACGTTCTTTGTAAAATTATTTGTTTGTGGTTTCTTAAAAGCAAGTACCCTTTACAAATGGCACTTTTTTAATAATCTGTTTTACGTCGCACCGGCACAGATAGGTCTCATGGCGACGATGGGATAGGAAAGGGCTAAGAGTAGGAAGGAAGCGGCCGTGGTCTTAATTAAGGTACAGCCTGGTGTGAAAGTGGTTAACCACGGAAAACCACCTTCAGGGCTGCCGACAGTGGGGTTAGAACTCACCATCTCCCGAATCAAACTGATAGCTATGTGACCCAAACCGCACAGCCACTTGCTCGGTACACCTCTTTCTAAAATTACATTTGAGTTATCTGACTGAATTGATCTTATGATTAGAAGGAGTGTCATAAATATAACTGGGCTTCCACCGAATACATCCACTCCAAATTTCTATTCGCCTCGACACGTGGCAAGGAGGTAGCTACTTTCCGTCCCACGCTGGGATACGTGACGTCATCCGCACGTGTCGGCAGTGGAAGGATACAGAAGAAAGTTTGAGACTGCTAAGCCATTTCTGGGGATTATTTCAGAAGGGCGCGTGTGTCTGGCGTCCCCACGCGAAGTCGACAGAAAAGTAGTGCCTATCAAATGAGGTCATCTAACCAGTTAAATTAATGTGCATAAATTTGAAATGTCCAGGAACACTACCGATAGCCATGTAGCAAGTATGTGGTTACACCCAAAACTCTTTTAAGTACGGTTCATTTAAGTCAGAAAAGTTACGCAAATTTTCTTGGCGGCAAAGGAAAAATGCCTGGAGAGAGGGGGTACTGTCTATAAATATAGAAGGGACGCCATGTTGAAACCCCTGCATTTTGTATCGTGAGGCTGAAGACAGAGGGTTGAACTGCTCTGCAAATCGATCGACAAAAGTAGACTAAGTCCAACCAACAGATTTTAGCCGATGTGGCTGGGGTCTTGACTCCATGTGGAGATAGTTTTTCTTTGAGCAGAAGTAATTGTATAAAAAGGACGGCCAAGATAGAGGAAGAAGCCTCTCTGAAGAATCTTCTAGCGGTTTCCATCATTGGAAGGTCTGGACACGATACCGCAATCCTTCCGGTAACGGCCATATTGAGTCGTAAGCATCGTTGTGATGTGGACGAGCCCAATGTGATAATGTGCAATATACTTGAATTTTTAAGGAAAATTAGACACTGCGCTACACCAAATTGTCAACTAGCAGGATTAGAGCGCTTCGCTTTCCAGTGATAAGCAATGCTGAGCTCAGTGGGTACGGTACAAAATTGCAGGCGTGATAAATGAAAACCTGCATATAATTTCGTCTTGTTCGAGGTTAATAGGTAATTATAATTAAATTATTTCTGAAGAATCACATGTTTATATGATCGATTTTTGTATTTATGGGTTCCATTCTGTATTTTCTTGAGATATCATTTTCATGAAGGGCAGTTTGAACAGAAGAGGATAGATGGACGGAAATACTCAAGTAGAATTATATCCTAAACATGTTCCTAATCCACTCAAGGAAACTTCCCAAAGAAATATTTTTTTAAAAGGAGCAACAAAAATAATAGGAACTGTGTAATAATATACTTCGTATTATACTTTTCGAGTTATCTACCCAAGGGAGGTTGTTTAGGAAACATTAAAGTAAGGAGCCTGGCACAAGTAAGTGCAAAAATGCCAAGACTCAGCTAAGGGCCCCGTAGCTGCCCACCTGCGCTTCCAAGTTAAAAGATCCTGAGGCCCCTTTTAGTCACCTCTTACGACAGGCAGGGGATAGCGTGGATGTTATTCCACCACCCCACATAGAGGGGGGGTGAAGATTGTGAAAGCCTGTACAAACCGGCTCGCAGTTACCTACCACAAGTGTTATACCACTGCTATGTCCGGCTCCATGGCTAAATGGTTAGCGTGCTGGCCTTTGGTCACAGGGGTCCCGGGTTCGATTCCCGGCAGGGTCTGGAATTTTAACCTTAATTAGTTAATTTCGCTGGCACGGGGGCTGGGTGTATGTGTCGTCTTCATCATCATTTCATCCTCATCACGACTCGCAGGTCGCCTATGGGAGTCAAATCGAAAGACCTGCTTCTGGCGAGCCGAACTTGTCCTCGGACACTCCCGGCACTAAAAGCCATACGCCATTTCATCTTTTACCACTCCTATAAACGTGAGACGTGCGATTCGGATGATAAGTAAAAACCTACAACATGTTTTCCAGTCAATGACCGGGTCAGGGATGGGACGAATGAAGCCCCCATCCCCAATTGCGGCGAGGATAGGAATTGTTTCCGCTGCCGAGGCCTGTCGCATTCCTCTGGGGCAGTGATTAATGACTGACAGATGAAATGAAATTATAGTGGAGAGTGTTGCTGGAATGAAAGATGACAGGAAAAACCGGAGTACCCGGAGAAAAACCTGTCCCGACTCCGCCTTGTCCAGCACAGATCTCACATGGAGTGACCGGGATTTGAACCACGGTATCCAGCCGTGATAGGCCGGCGCGCCGCCGCCTGAGCCACGGAGGCTGTCTTGGATAAGTGTAGTCCAATATTCCGATAATGCCTAAGTATCCTCATTTTTTTTACAATATGCTTTAGGCCTTATGGCGGCGATGGGATAGGAAAGGACTAGGAGTAGGAAGGAAACGATCGTGGCCTTAATTATGGAACAGTCGCAGCATTTACCTGGTGTGAAAATGGGAAACCACGGAAAACCTTCTTAAGAGTTTTCGCCAATGGGGCTCGAACCCACTATCTCCCGAATGCCAGTTGATAGCTACGTGTCCCAAACTTCACAGCCACTTGCTCGGTCTTCTTCTTCTTCTTCTTCTTCTTCTTCTTCTTCTTCTTCTTCTTCTTCTTCTGGTGATGATGATGATCATGATCATGATTACTATTACCTTGATTTTTTTCTTGCCAAAAGCCAATTGAAGAATGTTGCCCTACAAATTATGATCACCAGTTTTCAAATTGTATTGACAAACATAGTACAGATGTCGGCTTTGTATCATTTTGTGGGGGCCCTAGAGTACATCCACGGTATTCTCTGCCTGTCGTGAGATGCAACTAAAAGGAGACTCAGGGACTCTTAACTTGGGAGCAAGTGTTGGCGACCAAGGGGCCCTTGGTTGAGTCCTGGCATTGTTTTCATTTACTTGTGCCAGTCTCCTCAGTTTTTCCTATCCTATCCGACCTCCCTTGGTCAACTCTTGTTCTTTTCCGACCCAGACAGTATTAGAGCACTCGAGGCCTAGGGAATCTTTCATTTTCAGGAACTTCATGGCCTTTGTCTCACTTTGACTGATACCTTCATTTTTCGAAGTGTCGGATTCCTTCAATTTTTTACTCTCTTATTACTTAGTGTTGATAGAGGATGGTTGCCCAGTTGTAGTTTCTCTTAAAACAATAATCACCGGGCGAGTTGGCCGTGTGGTAGGGAGCGCGCAGCTGTGAGCTCACATCCGGGAGATAGTAGATTCGAATCCCACTGTCGGCAGCCCTGAAGATGGTTTTCCGTGGTTTCCCATTTTCGCACCAGGAAAATGCTGGGGCTATACCTTAATTAAGGCCACGGCCGCTTCCTTCCTATTCCTAGGCCTTGTCTGTCCCATCGTCGCCATAAAACCTATCTGTGTCGGTGAGACGTAAAGCAACTAGCAAAAAAAAAAAAAAAATCACCACCACCACTTTGTTCTATTTAGCTACATGGGTTATCCATAAACTAGTTATATTCGGTAAAAAAAAGGCGCTAACGAGGTGGCAAACATAAATAAACAAGGAAATGGCATTTCGTGTAGGTCACAGGGCCCTTTAGAGAGCACATTATCTCGGTCCCCGAGAAAAAGGAAACACGTATTTCTCACCAACTATGAGTTTTAATCTCACAGTTTTTATTTCACCTTAAATGACGTCTCACGACCTCCTAGTCTACAGGCTGAGTTAAAGAGCTTGGCAGTTCAACAAATTATTCATTGAGTGCAGCACTACACATGACCTTCCACACGTTGGGCCTCAGGGAGTACGCAACTCATGAATGGAACAAGGAATCCTTAGTTCACTGACTTGAACCAACTCAATCGAGACCAGGCTCAACTCACCGGAAAACAAATCCTACCAGCTCCAATGACTATGCAACTGGCACAGCCACAGCCGTGGTCAGACTGTTCTACCGGGGGTGGACGATAGGCGGCTCCCCATAACTACTACTACTACTACTAAACATTTCATTCCTCCCCTGAAGGGGGGAGGCGGGCCTCTTAGACGGTGACGCCGTCTCTCAGGCCGGGAGATTTGTTACGGTGAAGGAGATGTGCGGAGAAGGTGAGGGGGTAGGCGGCCGTGGACTATACTACGAACTGTCCCGGCATTCGCCTTAGTGCAGGAGAATGGAAAACCATCCCCATAACTAGAGTCCTGTTAAGTTAGTGTCTTGGCGGATGCAAACTGTATGGCAGGGCGGATAATTTCTAAATAATGGAGTTTATTGATTTTCACTCAGGTATACTCTTATTTTTGCTTGTGGTTAGGCGACCCTTGACATTGGTATGGGAGAATAGTGATATATAAAGAGCCTTGACACCATAAAGCCGTAAGTCTGACCCAATACTAACTGGCTCCTGCTCGTAATTAATGAAAAGAAGGGACAAAGGTCAATATGTCGGTAGTTGTCGCAAGAGTAAATTCCTCATAAGCCTGTGACTGTAAGGGTTCTGGTGCTAGGTGTCAGTCCTATTGTATTATGTTAACAGATTTAATACCTTGGGTGTAATATGCTGTAGTTAAATATTTACACTATCCGCGGATAGCCATTCGTGGATGCGGATAACCACTCGCGGGTGCGCATGAAGGAAGTGCGGATCAGTGTTGCCAACTAATATTTTCAAGATCCACTAAATACTACTAAAATCTGCTAAAATTCCGCCAAGAAATCCGTTCTCAAATAATAATAATAATAATAATAATAATAATAATAATAATAATAATAATAATAATAATAATAATAATAATAATAATAATAATAATAATAATCATACAAGTTAATGTCTGCACTCACACTGTCTGTGAGTTTCACTGGGATTAACCCCCTGCCTGCGAGCCGGCGAGCTAAAACTTGCAGGCGTTTTAGTGTCGGGTGCAAACTAGGTGAATCCCCTACCTCAAGGGCCACAAACTGAACAGGCCAGTTTATTAAACGGTCTTCCTTCACAGCATAAATATAAATGCTTCTCTCTCACAGTTTCATTATCTGTCGTCATTCGTCAACTAGGAGATAAGAACGCTTTCCCCACTCATTACAAATTTATGATACCATGATCTCATAACATCAAATCCAAATAACACGTTTTCCTCATGTGATTACTAGCTCCTGATAAGAAATACGGAATAGCTCGGAGACAGACTGGAGTACAATTTTTTTTAAACGTAAAATTGATAAAACACTAAATTCCGCTATAATAAACCTAGAATTCCGCCAAAAAATCCGCTGTCCGCTAAATTATATTTTTCTCCGCCGACAGTCTTCTAATTCCGCCAAATTTAGCGGGAAATCCGCTAAGTTGGCAACACTGGTGCGGATGCGGATAAAAGTTTGTATATCCGCGCAGGGTTCTACCCATAACCTATAATCTGGAATCCATAATGTAATAAATATATACATGAAATAGAAAACGTTGAAGCCAAATTTCCAAGATATCTATATTTCAATATCTCTAAAACTAGTGCAAAATATGTGGCATATAATGACTTTAACAACAAATTTTGGCATAGAAAAGTTGTATACTAGGAGAACTTTAACGAGTCTAAATACCTACATAGATTTCTCAGAGGTAAAGCGGATACCAAGAATTACTTCACCAAATAAGCATGTATACACCATTTGGAAGTAACACAAAAAATTTAAATTTCTTTATCAAAAGGTCAAATATAAATCTCCATATGAACTCACTTTTAAACAGCACATGTCAATCAATCTATATATACAAAATAAGAGTTTTGTCTGTACATTGCTCAGAATTTAAAACGGAATGGTATTTCTGTATCGGTCGTGTCCACAGAAACCAGAAAATGCACTTTATAATTTTCCGTAATTTCTGTCTGTCTGTCTATCTGTATGTAAGTATGTATGTATGTATGTATGTATGTATGTATGTATGTATGTATGTATGTATGTATGTATGTATGTATGTATGTATGTATGTACACGTATCACGAGAAAACGGCTGGAGGGAATTTAATGAAAATCGGTATGTAAAGTCGGAAAATAAGTCGCTACAATATAGGCTATAAATAATTTTATTGACGCTGAGTGAAATGGTAATTTAGGGGAAGGCCTAAAATTTAATTTTCAAATATTTATGTTAGTAGTAGTCCTATCGATAAATACTATATACATAAAGTGATATAGAAATACATTTTCAATCATTTATCTCTTATACATTTTTAACGTACCGGCTATGATAACAGAGATATTAATGAATTTGGATTTTTGTTGCTAAGTCCATATCAACACCGAGCCATGAGAAAATGGGAAAACAGGACGTAATGAAAATCGATATGAAAAGTCGGGACCGAGCTCGATAGCTGCAGTCGCTTAAGTGCGGTCAGTATCCAGTATTCGGGAGATAGTAGGTTCGAACCCCACTGTCGGCAGCCCTGAAGATGGTTTTCCGTGGTTTCCCATTTTCACACCAGGCAAATGCTGGGGCTGTACCTTAATTAAGGCCACGGCCGCTTCCATTCCACTCCTAGCCCCTTCCTATCCCATCGTCGCCATAAGACTTATCTGTGTCGGTGCGACGTAAAGCAACTTTAAAAAAAAAGGCGGGAAATAAGAAACTACAGTCTACGCTAAAATTGTTATCCACACTGGTTGAAATGGTAGGTTAGGGGGAGGCGCCTAACATTTTAATTTTTAGTTTCCTATGTTATTGGTCCTATCGAAAATTACTACATAACATAAGTCGTAGAGAATGCAATTTCCGATCATTTATGTCTTGTTCTGTTTTTCGGTACCGGTACCGACTATGATAAGAATGGTGGTGGTGACGATTATTGTTTAAGAGGAAGTACAACTAGGCAACCATCCTCTACATAGGCCTAACACTAATCAGTGAGGAAAAATGGAAGGGGTCTAACACTTCGAAAGAAAGAAGGACTCACTTTACATTTGATGCCATAATATCACAGAGTCGGCAGAAAACTAACTGTGTAGGCATACAGTATCGAAAGCTCATAAAATTGGTCAACAATAACATTAAATTGACTATTGTTTGTTGTGATGCGCTTTGTGTCTTCTGCTGCCTCTCATCTCCGATAGATGGGATTACTGCTGCGTACCGAGTATAACCTCCTACTTGAATATTGGCGGGAAGTAGCTGGGAAGTTAGATAACTGTTCTCTTTAACATGTTGTTCCTCTGGTTCATAAATTTGCCGATAACTAATGGTACGTAACACACTGTTTCATCATAGTATTCCAGCTATTCGATCCGTACCCTGAGGCACTGATTATAATGAGTAGTGTGCACATTTAACGAAATAATGGGAGAGGAGTGTTCACGGCTGCCTGCAGCCTGGTAATTCAAGCTCTGGAAATTTGGACTGTTAAATCGGCAGTGTAGAACTGTTCGTTAAAAGTGAGAAAATGTGCGGTTTTTCATTTGATCAGTATTTACCTATATGGTAGCATTGCTTTTAATCGCAACCTGTGTATTGACACCATTGTAATGACCTTTGTTGACTTCAGATGGGAAAACAAAACGACAGTCTTTCTAAGGATGTAAAAAAGGCAGGTGGAGAGTGAGCTTCTGCCATTATAATTAAAAACGTCCAACTCGATTCTGACTAGCAGTAGACAAGTGAGCCTACAATCATAATGAAAACTCCCCAACTTGATTGTGAATGATAGTACGCCACAGTCTTCACAAGAGAAAAGCCGTACGGTGATTCCCCGTCGCGTTTCTGGAGTAACGTTAAGAGCTATGCAATTTAATGGAATTTCACACACAACGTGTACACTACTTACGAGAATTCTGAATACAGTGTAGAATTCCGTAGCGAAGCACGGGTACATCAGCTAGTTGATTATATGGCAAACGTGGACATATTTGAAGAGGAGAGTGTCTTCTTAAAGTAAGTCAGAACGGAATTCACACACAGAGAATACATAAATTAAGTACAGTATCATACTTGTTTAACATTATTATGAATAATTTAAGTTCTCAGTTTAATTTAGATCAAAAGTGTGTATTAGAGGAGACATTGAAATATTAACTTTAACCACATACACTGACTGACAAAGCAAATGCAACACCAAGAAGGAGTGGTCAGAACTTTATGCCAATTGCAGGGTAGACTGACGTCACTGAGGTATGCTCATGATGTGAAATGCGCCGCTGTGCTGAGCACGTAGCGAACGATAAATGGGACACGGCGTTGGCGAATGGCCCATTAGAAGATCAACCACCCGCAACAGAACGTCAAGTTTGGAAAAAGAAGAAACCACAAGAAACAGCGCTCAAAGCCCCAACGGGCTGATAGGCTATAATCCTCACGGTGCAGGCCCTGTCTGCACCAATGAGACGGTCCTGTGTGAATGGCCCATTTCGTACCGTGATTTCTCAGCCGACAGTCATTGTAGAACGTGTTGTCGTGTGCCACAGGACACGTGTATAGCTAAGAATGTGTTCTCAACCTTAATGGCAGATTCTGTGTATAGCTAAGAATGCCAGTCAACGGAGGCATTTCCAGCAGACAGACGACTTTACGAGGGGTATGGTGATCGGGCTGAGAAGAGCAGGTTGGTCGCTTCGTCAAATCGCAGCCGATACCCATAGGGATGTGTCCACGGTGCGGCGCCTGTGGCGAAGATGGTTGGCGCAGGGACATGTGGCACGTGCGAGGGGTCCAGGCGCAGCCCGAGTGACGTCAGCACGCGAGGATCGGCGCATCCGCCGCCAAGCGGTGGCAGCCCCACACGCCACGTCAACCGCCATTCTTCAGTATGTGCAAGACACCCTGGCTGTTCCAATATCGACCAGAACAATTTCCCGTCGATTGGTTGAAGGAGGCCTGCACTCCCGGCGTCCTCTCAGAAGACTACCATTGACTCCACAGCATAGACGTGCACGCCTGGCATGGTGCCGGGCTAGAGCGACTTGGATGAGGGAATGGCGGAACGTCGTGTTCTCCGATGAGTCACGCTTCTGTTCTGTCAGTGATAGTCACCGCAGACGAGTGTGGCGTCGGCGTGGAGAAAGGTCAAATCCGGCAGTAACTGTGGAGCTCCCTACCGCTAGACAACGCGACATCATGGTTTGGGGCGCTATTGCGTATGATTCCACGTCACCTCTAGTGCGTATTCAAGGCACGTTAAATGCCCACCGCTACGTGCAGCATGTGCTGCGGCCGGAGGCACTCCCGTACCTTCAGGGGCTGCCCAATGCTCTGTTTCAGCAGGATAATGCCCGCCCACACACTGCTCGCATCTCCCAACAGGCTCTACGAGGTGTACAGATGCTTCCGTGGCCAGCGTACTCTCCGGATCTCTCACCAATCGAACACGTGTGAGATCTCATTGGACGCCGTTTGCAAACTCTGCCCCAGCCTCGTACGGACGACCAACTGTGGCAAATGGTTGACAGAGAATGGAGAACCATCCCTCAGGACACCATCCGCACTCTTATTGACTCTGTACTGTAACGGTTCAAATCCCGTTACAGGATGATATCTGTATTTTTATTATTTTATCTGTATTATTATTATTATTATTATTATTATTATTATTATTATTATTATCATCATTATTATTATTATGTCAGTATTATTATTATGTTATCTGTGATATTGTTACTATTATTGTAATTATCAGTCTTATTTAATTCGATTTTGCAATTGCCTGTTGCTTGCAAGATTGTACTTAGATGTATGCATATATACGTATGTGTAGATTATCATTAAACACCTGTACAGTGAGAATTGTTGTATATATCAGAGATTGGAAGTGACGTTGTTATATTGCTATATTGTTGGCGATTCTGCCAAGTCATCGCCAAGCCATGGCTACGTCATCGTATTTATTTAGCAATGCGCTCACGGAGTCGGCCAGCCCGGGGCTATTTCACCACTGGATGTAATATTTGTCGCGTAGGTGGGAGTATGTCATTGTTATTTCTGGAGATTACGTAGCTGTGTCAACCAACGTCTATATAAGGTAGCTCCATATTGTAGCGTCAGTCATTACTTATACGGATGCAGTACAGTGAAGAAGTCTACTAGATCAAGAAGCCTCAGTCGGTCGGCCAACAAGTGTGAACGAGAGATGGAGAAGACTCAGTGAGCCATTAATTATTGGTCATTGAGAGAGTGAGGACAAGGTTGGTCGCTCACTCAGTTGAAGACACGGACGCAAGGGCTTACCATGGAGTCAGAGAGGGCAACCCTGGACCTGCCAAGAGGTCATACCATATTGACTTACAAAGAAGTCAGATGATATGGAGAAGAAGCAGCCACAAGGATGTATCACCAAGTTAGGCGTGACACATCTACAGTAAACACCAGATCAAAGGAATACGTCGTAATTACACTAAAAGTGTTGAAGGTACAGTCAAGTGAATCAGTGAGGGAAATATTTCGTATAAATTGTTAAATGTCCGGTCAAGAAGAATTCAAATTCATGCCTAGTTTCTTTCAGTTGCAATGTCATAATTTCACATTCTCATCTGTTTTATCGCAACAAGACTCACTATTTTTTGATATATTATTTAAAGAATATATATTGTTCTATCAAACGAATTCATAGTTTCATTTCATTGACAGTAAAATATCTTAACCTCAAAATTAATGGGGAAACCGAACGCCAATCTCCTTTTCCCAGAACTTATATGGTATGTTGTCAAAAGTAAGCTTATTACCCCACACCCTAGAGATAGTCAAGCGTCTCATTCTATTATTGCTGTACTGAGTGACAGCTGGCGCCCTTCAAATAACGTATGTGTAAGTAAACAGGTAACAAGTAAGTGTGAGTACAAGGTCAGACGAGTGTGTATTAGTAGAGTATCTAGAAGAAAGCTGGACCAGACTTTCGATAGAAGAATTCTGGACCAGCGGCAGCCACTGCGCATGCCCCGTGCGCTTCACTCCCTGAAGGGGCCTCTCACTTGGCAAGGCGTGTGTGGAATGTTAACTACACATACTGCAAGGTCTTAATGTGAGAGGTAATTAATTCTTGAAAGGTGTGGGGGGCAAGGTGCTGTGACTGGATTTTGCTGGAGTAGCTTTCACTGGCTAAGGGGGTCAACCACATGTAGAATGAGGACAACACACTCAGAGGTCTTTATGTAAGAGGTAATTAATTTTCTTGAAAGGTTACTCTTGTGGGCAAGGTACAGTAACTATGTGGCAACTGGATTTGCTTTAATAGGTCACTTGCTGGTGAAAGCTGAACAGGATGTTAGTTTATGTAAAAAAAAAAATGATCCCTCACTCCTCTCTTACTAGAGGGGCGAGGGGGAAACACTAAGGAGTGCTACAGTGCAGCTGTTACTAGGCAAGATCCGCTTTCTAACTTGTTGAAGGTTATCTCTGTCACGAACAGGATGTTTTTTGTAGGTTGTAATTTTGAGTGAAGGTGAACTAGTGACAAGTCCAGCCTACTGGTGAGGAGTGAAGGTGGTGGCAGGGAGTATTTAAGGAGCAGAGCACAACATGAAAACTATCATCTAGTGGGAAGAGTTCTCTACTACTACTACTTTTCTTTCCTCTTCAGTAAGTGTAAGTTTATTTAGTTTGTTAATTTTAAAAAAGATATAGCAGTTTCAACAAAATGGATATGTTAATGAAATTAAACAAAATTGCCAAGGCACCACAATTTCATAATAGAAAGTTAAGTGAGTTGCAACTTAACCATCCATTTAAGGTTAAAGCGCTGAGAGCGGTAGAAACAAGATTTGGGAGGAAAATAATCGTTGATATAGAAGGGGAAGATGAGGAGACTGTGAGTGTTTTCCTGCCGGCGCAATTCTCAAAACTTACAGCAGAAGAAATAGAAGAAATAAATTCTTTAAAAAACAACTTGAAAATGATGTACAGAGGCATGGAGAGGGGCTACCATCAAGTGTGCTTCCTACAGTAGAATGTCATCAGTTACGACATCTATTTTAACTAAGTAAGTATGCAGAGAGTATTTTCGTTCTTAATGTAATTTTTTTTTCGCCGTATTCGCATAATTGTATTGTTAATTGAAAATAGTATGTGGTGTTGTCTTTTCAGGTCCGAGGTGGTAATATGATGAAGTGGAAGAAAGTTGAGATTAATCCAGGAACTGAACATCAAGCATATCCAAGCATACAGAGTCGTCGTCTTCAAGTACATCGAGAGGAGGATGTGGTCGCTACTTCACAGCCTGTTGAAGATGAAGCGGGACAACTGAGCGCACAACAAGAACAAGAAGTGAGTGCTAATTGTATTGAACTATGGAACAGAGGGGGTTCTCTTTTCAGTTATACAGTATATGTGACGAACCTGAGTAAAGCTTACGAAAGCCAGCAGGAAGTGACAGCTGCTGTAGTGCGATTTCTTTTGAGTGAACTTTCAAGTAATGAACATTTTCTACTATTTCTTGGCTATAATACATTCGAAGAAATTTATAAAATTGAATTTTCCTTTTCGTCACAAAATTCAAATAACATTTCCTATTACCGTAATACATTGCTAGGGAAGCTTCAGGAGGAGTTTCCTAGCGAAGCTGTACACTGTTCACGCGATGCAGAAGGTAGTGACCTAGCTCGATGGTTATACTGTGTAATGACGGATTGTACATTCTTGATAAGTCGTTGCTACAGCAACTGCTGGACTTGTCTTGAGATTGCTGAAAAATTTAGCACCAAATCGTAATTTTTTTTTTGTAGTCATGGAGTATCCTTCGAGCAGCAAACGTAGGAAACTAGACATTAATTTACAGACAGATGAAGATGCGGGTAGAATGCAAACTCATTTTGATAGAGCGTTTGAACGCATTCGCGCGTTTATGAGGGAGGTAAATGGATCAATACTAATTTCATATCGGTTCGAACCTAGCGACGAGCGAGAAGAAGCTCAGTTCAAGCTGATTGAAAATCTTAACGAGCTAGAGGAAATGCGTAATCAGATGTTAGAAATTTATTTTCACGCTCGCGCTGTTAATGGACTAACTTTTCAGATAGAAGATTTGTCTGCTTTCCAGTGTAAACAAATCGAGGAAGCTTTTCGGCGCAGAGTGTACACACTAGCGGTGGTAAATGTTAACAATGATTTCTTACTCCCCGAAGAGTTCCTAGATAAATCTTACGTGTGGTTTAATAAATACGTGAAGGAAGCACTCAAGACACAAGCATTAAAAGTAAATACCGTTCTCTGCACACAACATGTCCTTCACGATAAAATCGATAACAATTATTTTCATTCAAGGAACGCTGAAATTACTGAAGGTACTAATTTAAGAGAATGGTACAACGAACATGTAACGAGACCGATTCTGAAAAAATTATCAGAGTTCGAGGCTCGTGATTCGGGATGGTCTCTGCTACGAATTCGCGAATTGCGGATAAACATTAATAAAAATGTAGGTTTTCACGTGGGCAAGTCGCCAACTAGTCTAACGTTGCCTACAGCAATTCGAAACAAGAAAGCAGTTATTAATCTGCGGAACACACGAGATGCTTGCTTTGCGTGGAGTGTAGTTGCTGGCTTAGTTCCAGCTAAACATCATGTAGATCGCATTTCTTCTTATCCACATTATAATGCAATTTTAAATTTAAAAGACATACCAATCCCGATGGAAATGAGATACATGAGAAAATTTGAAGATCAAAACGAAATCTCCGTGAATGTATTCGGAGCGCAGTATGACGAGAACAACTGGGTGTGCATAGGACGGAATGATGACAAAAAAGAGTTTACTCTTGTACCTTTGTACATTTCACATAAAACGTGTGAAAAGATCGTAGATCTTCTAATGCTTCAGATTGGCGACAGTGAGAAGTATCACTTTTGTTTGATTAAGAATCTTCCACGTCTTGTGCGCTCATCTCTTACGAAGAACCATAATAGAATTTATATTTGCAGACGGTGTTTGTCTTACTTTTCTAATAAGGAAAAATTAGCTTTGCATACTAATAACTGTATACAATTTCCGGTGGGCAAAAGTATAATGCCTTCGGATAGCGAACGGCTAGTGTACTTTACCGAGTATAAGGTTAAAGAGCCAGTGCCTTTTATTGTGTATGCTGACACAGAATGCATACTGAAACCTGTGTCTACTTGTTTTCCAAGTGATGACACCTCACATTCAACTCCAATTCACGAACATGTGCCATACAGCGTAGCATATTATTTACACTGTAGTTTTGACAGAGATTTGTGCTCTTTCAAACTCTATCGAGGTAGTGATTGTGTAAAATGGTTCGTAGATGAGATGTATAACTTGGTGGACACGCTTGCGCCCTATTATTTTGATACGAAACCAATGTTAGCATTAACTGTTGAGCAAGAAAATGAATTTCTTTCGTCTACATTATGTCACATATGTGAGAAGGAAATTGCAGATAATGAAATTAAAGTTCGCGATCATTGTCATTTAACGGGTGTTTACAGGGGATCAGCACATCAATTGTGTAACTTACAGTATCGTAAAATTTCTATCTTGCCGGTAGCATTCCATAATTTGACAGCCTATGATGGTCATTTCATAATTAGAGAACTGCATAGGAAGGGAGGGGATGTTGTGACAAATCACAGAACGAACATTAAACTATTAGCAGTGAACATGGAACGATACAAAGGATTTTCAAACTTTATACGTTATAACCAAAGACAGTGTGTTGAACTAAGATTTATAGACACTTACAACTTTATTCCTTTTTCGCTGGACAAAATGTCGCTATTACTTAGTGACGAGTCAAAGCTTGTAACGAGACGGTATTTCACCGATGATTTACAGTTTAAACTCGCTTCTCGGAAAGGGATATTTCCATACGAATATGTTACTAGTATGGAGGTGTTAGACGACACTAGTTTACCGTCAAGGAGTTCATTCTTTAGCTCTTTAAAGGGTGAAACTGTTTCGGAAGAAAACTACGCGTTTGCTCAGCTTATTTGGAATAAGTTTAACTGTAAATCGTTGGGTGAATATTCTGATCTTTACTTGAAAATCGATACTTTACTCTTGGCCGATGTATTTGAAAACTTTAGATTGAGTGGAAAAGAGACATATGGTATTGATGCCGCTCATTTCTACACGGTACCGTCTATGGCATGGAGTGCTATGAAGAAAATAACAGCTGTCCAGCTAGAATTACTTCAGGATATCGACATGCTGCAGTTTTTCGAACGCTCCATACGCGGTGGTAATGTGCAATGCGTTACGCGGCATGCAGTAGCAAATAACAAGTACATGTTAACATACGATGAGTCCAAACCGGAATCATACATAATGTACTTTGACGTGAACAATTTGTATGGATTCGCTATGCAACAGTTTCTTCCAACGGGCGGCTTTCAATGGGTCGAAAACGTTGAGAATTTAGACATTATGAATGTAGGAGATGAAGCAGATGTTGGGTTTATGGTAGAAGTTGATTTAATCTACCCGCTAGAACTTCATGATAAACATGCCGATTATCCATTGTGTCCTGAAAAATCTACGAAACTAATGAGCACTCTTTACAACAAGGAACGGTATGTTCTTCATTATAGGCTATTAAAACAGTGTGTAGAATTAGGTATGAAAGTAGCTCACATTTACAGAGCGATTCAGTTTAATCAGAGCGCATGGTTAAAATGCTACATTGATTTGAACACAGAGAAACGAAAGTTAGCAAAAAATGAGTTCGAGAAAAGTTTCTATAAAATAATGAATAACGCAATTTTTGGTCGTTCATTAATGAACGTAAGGAAGCTGCGCGACGTCAGATGGGTCACACAGTGGAAGGGACGTTATGGTGCTGGTACGTTGATCTCAAGAGCAAACTTCAAACGTCGTATTATAGTAGACGAACAGTGTATGGTTATCGAAATGAAGAAACTTCAAATTCATCACAATCAACCGGTTTACCTCGGTGCTACAATTTTAGATTTGTCAAAAATGAAAATGAACGATTTTCACTACAACGTTATTTTGAGAAACACAGAATCAAACTCACAACTACTCTACACTGACACCGACAGTTTAATATACAATTTTTCATTTGATATCTATGAGTTTATGAAGGAAAATTCAGTTTTGTTTGATACAGGAAATTATGATGAAAATAATCCTTTCCAAATTGAAAGAAAAAATTCAGGTGAAATAGGTTTGATGAAGGATGAAAACGGTGGAAGTATTGTTGAAGAATTTGTAGGTTTGAGACCAAAGATGTATGCTATTAAGTTGTGTGAAAAAGAGAAACCTACATGTAAAGCTAAGGGTGTCAAAAAAAATGTTGTCGATCACCTTACAATTGATCAGTATAGACGTTGTCTGTATGAAGGTGAACAAGTGACCAAACTACAAGTGTGCATTACTTCCAATTCTCATTCTGTGTTCACGGTTCGTCAATACAAACTAGCACTCACAGCTAATGATGACAAAAGGTACATCACAGATAACAAAATTAATACATTACCATTTGGACATTACAGTCTTGCAGAGAAAAGAAGTATAACTAATGTATAGCTATCTTGCAAAGTAGGTTTGCTTTTTTGTGAACACCTCCTCCACTTTGTCATCAGTTTACCCCTCTGTATGTAAAATAATGTAATTTTCTCTGAAGGTGAATATTAAGTAATAAGAGGAGAAGCTCCTATGATTACTTTAATCATTTTTTATTTTAGAGAAACTTTTGTTTCATTCTGTAATTAATGAAAAAAAATGTAAGCTTATAGAATTTCAAACTAGATAAACATTTCACTCGCTGTTTCTTTTATTCAATGTATTGTACTGTATTTATACTTTTAAAGTACATTGCATACTATTATATTTATTTAATTATGAAAAAAAAGGAATCTTATAGAATTACACTCGCTGTTTAAGTACATTGTATACTATTGTACTGTAAGTTAATTTTCTATCATTTATATATTAAAGTGCATTGTAAACCTTTATTTAATCTTTTTTCTTTTTCGAAAAAAATAAAAACTCTACACTAGATGATCAAAAAGTTGATTTTCTTTCAAACTATCCTGCGCAGCCTCTCCTTTTATTCCTTGTACTCTTAACTAAAGTAGGAGTAGGAGAATGAAAAAAAAGAGAACATATTTCTTTTTTACAATCAAGTTTATTGAATAGGAAACTACAGAGGTTTTTCAAAATATAAACTTCTGATTGAATTTGTAACTGCAACCACGAGGAGAGATCTGCAGAGACTGAATCTTCTACCGCCACCAGAGGAGAGTCCTGCAGAGGGAAAAAAAAGAAAGAAAAATTAGTTGATAGCAGCATGAAACAGAAAAAGCAAGCAAGAAAAAAAGGAAACTATTTTTTTTTCTTTACCTTAATAATTGATGAAATAGTAACTAATATCAAGCTCAGACGTCGTTGTTGTTGTTGTTGTTGTTGATCCCACTATGAGGAGACACCTGCAGAGGAGAAAAAATAAATAAATTAGTTAGAAGCAGAATAAAACCGAAAAAAAAACAACCAAGGAAAAAAGGATGGTATTATATCTATATATTTTTTTCACCTTAATAATTGATGTATTAGTAGCTGATATCAAGCTCGGACGATGTCGTTGTTGTTAGCTCCTGAATCCTGACAAGCCTGGTGTAAGTTCGCCTTCAGATGATCTGGTAGATACTGCCAGAGCGCACTTAACTGATGTTGTTCGTAAATAGATAATATGTTTTCAGGGAAGAAAGCCCACTCAAATTTATTGAATCTGCTCACACCTTCTTTCTTAAATTTGTTTATCACTGAACACACTATTCTCATCACACCATCTGTCGATTTTAGCCAACTATGAACTGCGTGAACGTTGAACATAGCACAGCTGCCTGAATGTCTTGCAACATGTGGTAAATGGCGCGGACAGTCAACAGGGAAACACTCGTTACGCATTGTTCTTAAATCAGGTACACCTTCTATAGTGTTCAAGTCAATTATGCATGTACGAGGATACTCTTGCAGTGCTAATAGACGTAACTCATTAACACAGTTGCACACAACCAGATATTGGTATTGTTGTTCACTGAGAAGATTGAAAAACGACGTAAGCGTGAAATCTAAATTAGGTACACTCATACCTAATAGAGCAGTAGATAACACATTTGTAGACGAATCTATATTACAACAGGCTATCTCGTAACCTCCAGTAGGTAACCTCTGAATGTCAACTATCAACTATCACTCCTCTGGGTTTTGCACTCATGGTGTGCTTGATATCGAAGAACTGAAGCAGAGAATCTTCACTCTCTCGTTTATATACACTATTAGAAAGAAAAAAAGGAAGAAAAACTCGCGCAATATTATTGGAAGAAAAATACTTCATTCGTTAGTGGTTTATAATTTATTATGCGATCATGAATAATAATGCAATGCAGAGTAGTGTTGGCTGGAATAGGTTCGTTTGTTTCAATTTCAACGCGAACATCTACAGAGGAAGATTTTATCGATTCAACCTGTTCCATGCAATTAACAACAACAATAGGACAATGCGAGTGAAATTCACTTCGTGATATGTTCGGTTCGGAACGATTATCATCAAGCTGATAGTACGCATTACGAAACTTGATGAACATATCATACAATTCACTGTAGTCGCCATTGTTAAAATTAGCTACAGCCTTTTCATAGGGATAAAAGTTTGAATTTAAGAATACGCCAACGGATCGAATATTACAGTGATCGAACAGAGAAGAAGAAACATTAATTTTCTTACGATCGGTTTGGAAAGCAAGCATAAAAACTCTCGGTTTTTCTATTTGTGACGTAGTCATAACAGTCCAATTAATTTTCGTTGAATTTGGAATAGTAGGTAACTCGTGATAACTCCACGATCGAAATGCTACAGGAATAGAAGGATTTTTTTGGATTAACTTTATGCGTTTAACTTCTTCCTCGTCGGACAGTATTAGAGTTGGTAGCTTTATATACATTTTTCGTACTTTGACTTTAGCTGTATCTTCCGCGTCGGCTGAAAACAGTGCACATTTGTCATCTCTAGAACGAATAAAGATAAATTCAAGTTTACAGTTTATGAATGGTTTCCTGTAGTCTTCAAATAATCCGCAAAGAAGACTCAGTGGGATAATTGCATGGAACAGCTTTGTAGTCGCGTGGACAATATTAGCTTCGTTTGGTGGTGTAGAAATTGATGGAAAATAGCCAGCATTTTGCAGCGCTAACATTTCATTTTTAGAATAAGAGGCGAAAGTTTTTATAGCACTAGTTGTGCCTACACGTCGTGTTCTTTCAATCTCTTTCCCATTCAATTCAATACGCATTTCATCGAAGAGATTTGCTGCAAAGTTTTGATCGGGAACGGCTGTAGCTGAAGGTGTATTATCTGCGCTTGATCTAACTATTTCACCTTCGATGTGAACATCAGCTTCAGAGGGTAAAAATATATGTTCTTGGTTGTGTACAGGAACTCGAATTTCATCGTTGTTTTCATATTTCGTGCCAGCATATGGATGATAGCTCCTTACTTCCCGCCTAGCAACTCTGTTGTCAAATATAACTTTGTCCGTTACGTTGAACATATTTCTCCTTGATGTTAGCGTGATTGTACACAAAAAGAGACTAAAGTAGTTTTTCGTAGAGAATTAGAATTTATATGCTTTATCCTGGGGGGGCAGTCGGTAGCATTGTAAAGTGATTTTGCACAAAAAGAGAGTGATGTTACCTTGATTACGCACACGAAAAGAGAGTAAAGTAGTTTCTGTAGGAGAAATAGAACTTATAGTAGTCGGTAGCCTAGCGATTGTAAAAAGTCTTTATTGTTTGTGGTTAATTTTTTCTTGTCGCGTACACGATGAGATTGTTTTTTTAGCTTTACTCTATATTTTACTACTCTAGCTGCTTCCTCTTTTAATCCTCGGTTTTTTGACTGGTTGTTGTAAATTACTACCATGATGTTGTTGTTCAACTGTTCCTTACTCGAATGATAGTACATAAGTGTACGCTTTATGTTATATATGATTACTGTATTTTTACTGGACGAATAATTAACTCTACTGTTACATCCTCATTTTGTAAGTCGATTGAGTTTTCGAACTGATCTTCGAGTACAACGGATATATGTTGAATAACACTAGTGTTTACCGGTAAGAAGCTTATAGTTGACGGTTGAACTACGATAGGATAGCCTGCTGGAACAAGCGGTTTAAAATTGTATAACGAATGTGTTTGTTTACCGTTGAGGTAGGAACCGGAACCTAACACGAGATTACAACATACACGAATCGAGTTCACGTTATTAATTTTAATAATCTCTCCTGAAATATGTAATTTATTAGCATCATATTTTCGGCGTGAAAATCCTAACAAATCAGCAATTGAATCGGAAACATCAAAGTCTACGTCTAGGTTGGAGGACATTTTACAGCGAAGATAGGTCTTTTCGTAAGTAATAGTAATAAGTTTACTATCTCCATCTAGAGGGTCATTCTCCTCTTCGAGAATAGGAAAGTTGTTAATTATTGCTTCTTGAACTAGAGCTCCTATTTCCGAAAAAGTGTAACTACCTTCCGGTAATGTGAGTACAGTTGTTTTGTCTCCCTTCATTTTAATACCAATCTGGTTATTTGTGCTATTAACGATTACGTTACCTATTTCATTCAGCTGTGATTCATGGTTAGCATATTTCTCATATACATTTAACAGATAACCTAAGCTAGTGCCAACACTGTTCGGTACATTGAAATCAATGTCAAACGGAGAATGCATAGTAGGTTTGTTGTTAATAGTCGAGATAAAAAAACTAAGTTCTGGAGTGTACTCCCGCAGAAATAGTTTCACATTTTTAATAGTTAGCAAACTTTCTATTTTTGCAACAAGATCTTCGAATTCATAAATGCCTTCTGCTACACTCAAAAGAATTTTTTTACCATTCAAATATATAGCAAACTTATTATTTTTACTAGTGACATTTCGAATACTATTAGATGTAAATAGTGCGGCAAGACCTATTTCATAGAAAGAAGCTCTATTCAAATAAATCGGAGTTTCTAATACTACATCAATCTTCGAGCCTCTACCCTCGAGTGTAATCCGTCTTTCATACGGCATCGTGCACACTGAACACAAATACTAAGGTCTTGCTTTATTTATACAGTATAAAAATAGTAAACACAGATGACCACAAATTGATGAATTAAAAGTTTGATAAGAATGAAAATTATATCGAATGTAACAGTTTCTTAAATATTCTAATACCTCTTTAGGGGGACGTAAATTACCAAAACTATCGAAGTAGTAGACATACGCACCTCGTTTACTGAACGCAACCCAGTGCGAACCAGATTTACTTATCGGATCCAAATTCAAAATACAACTCTCATTTTTACGAGAAATTTTCGGTAACGTATCTCGCATAAACACACCTCTGAAGTAGGGAATTTTTAAACGATATGCATAACGATACAGATCTATGTTAGTTAATGCTCTATTCGGCAGACCTTCCATTATCTTTTGTATGCTGGAGGATTTAAGTAAATGCCCTTTCCTTTGTTTCGAGTAGAAAGCCCTTTCCCACGCATCGCTTCTAGCATTCGATTGTGGCGCTTCATTTCTTTTAATTCTTCCTGTGCGGCTTTCGCCTTGTTTACAGCCGATGCTATGCCCGCAGCTCCACTTGCTAGACCGCCCAAGCCCGACAAGGCTGCAAATATCGGAAGGAGTGGAAGAAAACCACCTTTCTTTTTTTTTACAGCATGTTGTCTTTTTTTTGGTTTTACTCGTTCTCTTCGATGTTTTGATTTTCTTCTTCGTCTACCACCACCTACTTTAGTTTTCGCTTTCATAATACCCGTAACTGCTAGTGCAGCTGCTCTTTCTCCTAATGATGCGTCCTGAGAGTTTACACGAGACCAAGCCTTAGAGGCTAAGATTTCATCTGCTTCTTTCCTTCTGTTCTGGTCTTTGTATGTAGCGTAAGCGATATCGTGTTCTTTACATGCCTTATCTAATGGATTTATTCCTTGATCACCACGCTTAAGTCGTTTTTCTAACTTTGTCCCAGGTCCACAGAATTCATAACCTGGTATGTGCAATTCTACTGGTAAATTATCTATAGCTTTATTAAGAACTTTGCCTATTATTCCTCCTTTCCCTACTCGTTTACATGGAGCTGATACAACGTTGCGTCTTCGACGCAGCATACTCAAATAAGAGCTCCTGCTATCAAGTGTGTTGTTATATACGAATTACATTTTTACACGATGTGCAACTGTTGAGTACTAAAAATGTATGTAAGTTTATTTTTTTTTTATTTTTTTTTCTGAAAGGTAGAAAGACATATATATAAGAGAGATATTTTTCTGCTCTCCTCATTTTACAGCGACATGGCGTACATTCCTCGTCCGTTAAATTTAAAATCTGAGGTAGATCGGATAAGGACTTTCGCTAGATGGCGTGTACCGTGGATAGACCCCTTAAGTTTAGCTAAAGCTGGATTTTACTTCACGGGATACCTAGATGCAGTTAAATGTATTTTTTGCGGAATCGAATTATTTTCGTGGGATAAAGATGATGATCCGTTAACAGAACATAGAAAATGGTCGCCTTCTTGTCGGTATATGAGAGGTTGTGAAGTTGGCAACATAGTATTAGATCACTATAACAGGACAGCTCTTCCAGCACTTCTTAATACTACGTGTAGTGTGATGCACGAACCATTTTGGAACTAGATAAGTAAAACAGAAGGTAAAAAAAAGTTCGTGTTTATTTAGTAATCAACAATAACTTTGAGAAAAAAGAAATCCACTGTGCACTCGATCGTTGAAAATTATCATCATCAAAAGAAAGTGATGGTGAAGACAATAAAACAATCGATATCTTTACCTGTTGCAAATCTGAACGACACAAAACGTTCAGTAGGAAAGAAAAATAAACATAGTAAACTGTTGCCGGACACAATACGCTGTCTCATATGCGGACCATCGAATGCAGGGAAGACTAATGTAATGATTAATTTGTTATTGCAACCGAACGGGTTACGTTTTGAGAATGTGTATGTTTACTCAAAATCATTGTCGCAGAAGAAATATATTGAGCTAGAGAAGCTTTTAAAATCTATTAAAGAAATAAAATGCGAGTTTTACTCTGATCGTGAGCAAGTAATACCGCCAGAAAAAGCTCAAAGAAATTCCGTGTTTATTTTTGACGATGTAGCAAGCGACAAACAGCAGCACATGAAAGACTACTTTAGTAGAGGTCGACACCATATCGTGGATGTTTTTTACTTATGTCAGACCTATTCCTGCATTCCCAAACAACTTATTAGAGACAACGCTAATTTCATTATTCTGTTTAAACAAGATGCAAGAAATCTTCGGCATGTCTACGACGATCACGTGAACACCGATATGAGTTACAACCAGTTCACTGATTTATGTTATCGTTGTTGGTCACAGTCGAAATTCAGCTTTCTCGTTATCGATAAGGATAGCGAAATAAGCAAAGGTCGATATCGAAATGGATTCGATATATTTTATGTGATATAAATACGAGAGTGTATACATTAACGAACTCATTTTCGAATTGTTGAGTAGAGAAAGAACATCACGATGGCATCAAACAACAGAACCAGTAACGTGTATGTAACGCGACCATCATCACGTCATGATATTGCTACTAAATCATATGTAGATGAAAAAATGATGGTTAATACAAATTACGTAACATCAACATCTGACGGAAACTTAAGTATTCATGGTAAACGTTTAAAGAACGTCGGCAATCCTATAAACATGGAGGATGCTTGTAATAAAAATTATGTGTTAAAAACCGTTAAGGACAGTATTAATAAAGAAGAAATACAACGTGACATTTTAGATCTTAAAAATGAAATACATGACATATGTGAACTAGAAGAGGATGCAGTTGATTTTAAGAACAAAAGGCTGAAAGGAATAGCTCCAGCGATGAATGGAAACGAAGCAGTTTCGCTTGACACAATGCGTACGCACACTAACCATGTGCAGAGAAATTTAGAGAAACGAGTTAACGACGTTTCTGCACGCATAGAATATGTTGATTCTCTTTTACGTGATATTGTGGATGATCACCTTCCTGTAACTGACAATATCCTCAACATGAACAACAAGAGAATATCGGGTGTGGCAGATCCTGAAGAGGAACAAGATGCAATTTCGCTTTTATTTTTAGAAAAGCATACAAAAGGTAGACTACTACAAGTGAATGACGATGGATCGATAGATATGCAAAATAAACGAGTAACAAACATCGGTAAACCTATTCATTCGACGGATGCGATTAATAAAGCATACCTAGAAAAACATTCAGCAGCGCGTGAAGAACTCGAAAAACTGAAGAATGAAATAAGCAATCAACAGAAACTAAACGTTGATGTAGGTGGTACTTTGAGTATGGAAAATAAGCGAATTACTAACGTACATAATCCGTTAAATGAGAAAGATGTTGCAAATAAAGTCTTTGTAGAACAGTATGCAGCTGCGCGGAGAGAAGTTGACGAGTTAAAACTTGTCATATCTAAACTTCAGAAAAATTCTCTACCAGTAGAATCTAACGGAGAATTAAATATGAAGAACAAACGAATTACAAATGTTGATTCACCTATCCACGAGCAAGATGTTGTTAACAAACAGTATTTAGAAACGTTTGCTACTGCAAAAGAAGAGTTTGAAGTGATGAAAAAGGAACTGCACAAAAAACCAAGAAAAGCTCTTTTTCAAATTAACAGTCTACCGTCAAATCAGTCACCAATATATATGCTACAAAACTGTCGTCTTATGTATAAGCTTCCCTATACGGGTACACTTACACCGTTAACAAGTACACGTGGTTCTCTGGTATATGCGATGATTAATCACGTGAACAATCCAATCGAATTAGAAGTAGGTACACCAATTGCTGTAAAGGAAGGTGATGAAATTCAATTCCGCCTAAAAGACCCAGAACAATGGAATACTAACGATCTTCCGCTCCATATACTCTTTGAATATACTATATATGAGTAAAACAATAGACGTTACGCTTCAGTTTAAAAAATGCAGGCGAACATAGTGGAAAAAAGTCGTGTAAAGGACAAACTAGCAAAATTAAGAAAAGATGTAAAAAAAAAATATAACTCTCTTAAAGCAGATATGGCTTTAAACCAACTAAAGTTAGAAGAAACATTTAAACCAATAACTGCACCATTAAATAAACTACAGCAGCTTACAGTTAGCTCGAATGGATTAATTGCAAAGAAAAATCGAAAATTGAATAGTTATATAAGTGATGAGGCAGAAGAAGAATCGGAAGAAGAAGAAGAAACTCTGGACAGAAAGGTTACAACTCTCCTGCAAAATTATCTTAACCCACAATTGAGACACAAAGTTGATAGAATATTCGGGGTTCGAGTAGTTCATGGAGAACACTATTTAGGGAGTAAAAAAGTACTGTTTCGCGATAACAATCTTATAATTGACAATTTTAACTATCCTTTAACTGAAGGTCTCCTTGAATTAATATTTCAGAAAGATCCGGACGCACAGTTGTATGATGATAAGGATCTGTCAGCTTACAGTCATATATTAAATTACACTAACGTGCACAGGAAACAGTATGACGCAGGCAAGCCAATGAGAGGCACGAAATCGCTCAAATTTCAAAAAATTATCAAGCCATTAGTAGAAGATGCAAAAGTGAAAAAAGGAAGGAGCACACCAAAATTTGTAAGTGTACACAAATACAAACGTACAGGAAGAGGATCAAAAGTAGCCAAGTGGAAAAATGAACAAAGAAAGAAGATCGAATTAGTTCACTGGAATGATCCAAACAGTCTAGTAGAGAGACTGAAAAAGTTAATAGCATCTAGAAGTGCTGGTCATTCGTCACACGAAAACGAAATCTTGTCAATCGAAGAAGAACTTCGAAAGTCGAGGTACATCGAATAAATGAACACTGCGCGGTGGGACGAACTTCCGTTCGCAAATATATTTAAAGCGGTTAGATTCTCAAAGGATATTTCAGTAATCTATGAAATTGGATGTGAAGACAGAAGAAGCAACTGGCAACAACTGGCTATAGATCGACTGCGATTCAAGAAACGAATAGACGACACAGAACGAATTCTTTTACCTATACTTTATGAACAATATCAGAGAAGAAATAGCGAAAGAACTCCACGCTCCAGTGCGAAAGAATTTTGAAAGACGGAGCGTTATTAGCCGGGGGAGAGATGATTTACATCAAGCGGATCTTGTTGATATGTCTCTGTTTTCGAAAGTTAATAGTGGATATAAATACATGTTAACTGTTATTGATGTTTATTCAAAGTATGCCTGGGCAGTTCCACTTAAAACAAAAACAGGAAACGAAGTAGTGGAGAATATGGAACGCATCTATTCAAAATGTAAACGCTATCCAAAACATCTGCAAACTGACAGGGGAAAAGAATTTTATAATAAGATTTTTCAACAGTGGATTACAATAAGAAAAATTAAGCACTATTCGACAGGGAGCAGCTTGAAGGCAAGCGTAGTTGAACGCTTCAATCGAACACTGAAGCAGTGGATGTGGAGGAAATTCTCGGCGTGCGGATCATACCACTGGCTTCGCATGCTACCAAAACTATTAGATGAATATAATAATCGAAAACATCGTACGATTGGTATGAAACCTATAGACGTCACAAACAATCTACAACAACTTGCTACTGTGTACAAATTACGGGAAATGAAGAAAAAGAAGTCACCTTATCCACCAAAATTTAAAGTAGGTGACACAGTACGAATAAGTAAAATTAAGCGATATTTTACAAAGGGCTATACTCCTAATTGGAGTAATGAATTATTTACTGTAAGAAAAGTAAAAGAAACATCACCGAGAACTTACTTGCTTCACGACTATCAAAATAAACCAATATTTGGTGCGTTCTATGAACAAGAACTGCAGAAGACAAAACATCCTAAAATATACCTCATTGATAAAATTTTAAAAAGAAAGAACGACAAAGTTTTCGTATCGTGGCTAGGATTCGACGCCACGCATAATTCATGGATTCCGAAGGAATATGTATTCTAAAAAAAAATCAATAGTAAGTACGCTAGTATAATATATTTTTAATTTTTTACTCTAATGTCTGATAGATTTACCATCTTATAGTGTCCTCTCTCTATTGTTGCAGACTTCCCTTGCTCAAGAAACTGTGCTGTTTGTTTTGTTGATGACAACGTTGGACATTACCTCAAGCAAGAAGATATTTCCACCTCAACTCTGCATAATTAATTCGAAACATTTGTGTAACATGTGTCGTAATAAATTATAATAAACAAAATTTAACAAAATTTAACTCTTATAATTTTTTTAATAAAAAATTAAACTCCATCCTTTTTCCTACTCCTTTACGTATCTGTGTTAGTGTGACATAAAATAAATCTCTTTAATTAGTTTATCTTCCTAAGAGCAGAAAAAAAAATGAAAGCAAAAAAAAAATATTTTTTACACTCACCTATATCGGTTCAAAGAAATTTAATTCTTCTGGTCTTACAGGCTCTTCTACTTGTTGTTGTTCATATACTATATTAAAGAAAAAGATAATGTAAAATTAAAATCTTTCGCAATCCTACAGTAAACGAATTTCTTAAAATTAAACAAAAGTTGAAACTCACCAATAACATCTTCATTACTTTCTTCTATCATAGCTCGTAGCTCAGCTAATATCGCGCAGCAGAGAAAGTAATTAAATTTATGAATTAAAAATAGGTGGAAATAAGGGCTATTGCGCCGTGATATAATGTCGGAGTACACACTAATAAAGAGCTGAAACTCTTCGTCAGTGAACTCCCTCATTCTATTCACAATGGCGCGTTCAAAGCC
This sequence comes from Anabrus simplex, assembly GCF_040414725.1. Lineage (NCBI taxonomy): Eukaryota > Metazoa > Arthropoda > Insecta > Orthoptera > Tettigoniidae > Anabrus > Anabrus simplex. The sequence continues at coordinate 47,270,102 of NC_090267.1, forward strand.
ACCCTCTACTTCCACAATATTATTTAATTCACATTCTTCTTGTAGTCTGATTACATCCCTGAGCGCCACTAGCTTTTCTACAAGGCTACGTTGTACAGCAGTCATTTTTCTAAACTTTAACGTACCTACAGCAACCGATTCGCAGTATATATACCTGTTCTAACGGCGATATGTAATTTGAAACAACAACTAGTTTCAAAAAACCTGCCTGGATACAACATCTGCTAGTAAGCCGCGACCCGGATTTAAGTTCAAGCATCCTTTTTTTTGTAGCCTTGATGAAACCGTGGTCAAAGCACGACCATGACCAGCAATGACCGCGAAAGAAGTAAGGCGTTAACCGGTTTATGCGAAAGCTGCTTGCAGAAAACATCCGGGATAGATATACACTACAAAGGAATGTTCTGCTTCAAACATATGTCTACAAAATAATAATTTTACACACAATAAAGTCGCGTCTGGTAAATATAATGTGAGATTATTTTACACCTAGCATTAAAATTTATATATAAAGCAAGTGAATTCGCTCACATCTAGAAGAGTACAAGTTCGATCCTCCTCGTTGGCAATCATAAACTTATTCTCTCTAGTTCGCTATTTTCACACTAGGCAACTGCTAAGAGAAGTGTACTTTAAAGCTAACTGGAGTATACGCCATGTCAGTGTGACGTAACGTAAACTGTAGCACACTATTTAAAAAAGTGTGTGAATAAATATTAAGGTAATGTCTTTGTTGACAACAGTGTGTGCGTGTCATCAGTCATGGAGCGACAAGTAAAGAATGAGTTTGGTGAGAAGAGAAACCGTAACATCCAGTGTAAATGTGAACTTTGTACACCAAGTATTAAACCTGATCCTTTACGTACAATATATTTCTCACTAGTAAGTGAGGCTATTACATCATACTATACACATGGCAGTTTACTTCGAATGCCACAACATCTAATTCGCTATTTACCATCTGGGTTTCTCTCACAATATGCCGCTAAAGATTTAGATGAAGCATGGGAGAAACTACCCTACTATGTAAAAGCAAAACTGGAAATAGCAGTCTGCAGCCCTTGTGTGAGACATTATTGCTACAGAGGACAAGACGAGGTTGATGGTTTTGACGGAGCGAATCCAATGATTAAAGACTGTGAAGCATGTAAGAAAGAATTTAATCATGTATTTTGAACTAACAGGTAAATAAAACACTGTGATGTTCCACTTATTATTCGAGTTGCTTGAATAATTCATCCTAACCTATATATGCATACACGTATTTTTTTTTACACCAACCAAATGCTATAACCTTGAATCCTTTACCAGATTTTATTTTTTCTATCCTCAAATCAACAACCTGTGTAGGTGTGACAAATTATAGCTTTCACTCACACACTGTCTCAATTCAGAGGTTGATTAAGAAATATTCCTTAATATTTTATTTTAAAAGAAACCATGCTTTACAGTTTTTCAACCAATATTTCGGCTACGTGGCAGCACGTTCTTTTGTTAAAACACTGTTGTGTTTGATGTCTTTGGTCACTGAAGTTCTTTGCTGCCGTTCTTTGCGGTGAATTCACGCGCCCCTAACTGATTCATTAGACGATTTATTATTTCATCTTCCCTGCTAAACATATATATTCGATATAATTTTTGATGAGATGACACATCATGTGTTAGCCATAACTAATTTATTCGTTCGGAGATCATAATGCATTTTTTTTGTGTTAGCCATCTTGGACAAAGATAATAAGAAATCACAGACATGACACTCTCATGTATGGGCTGTTTGACCTCGATGAGTATAAACAGTTGCCAACGTATCCAACAAAAATGGCGAGATGTTTTTGTTTTATTCCGTATGTAAAAATTCATACTATCGCGTTCGTAACAACGGAATGTCTTAATCCATCTCTGATTTCAGACTTTATCCGAGTTTTTTTTTAAATTTGTTTTTTACCTAGTACAATGATATTTCATAGATGACATTTATTGATGTAAGGTTAGTAAACAATGCGTGTATCTATCGTCAAGAATTACAGCTAGATGTGCATCCTGTTGAAAAAATAATTAAAGGTAAGTAGTCATGAAAAATATTTTTATTATTTAATTAAACTAAGCACTTTTGTGTTGTCCTTCACTCATCACCAACCAGTTGGCTAGAGTTGTTACTCGCTAACCTTCAACAGACCAAAGCTGGAGGAGAGGAGCGATTCTTTTTTACAAAAAAAATCTCATATCCTGTTCACCTTTTGGGCAGCAAGTAACCTTGTCAAGCAAATCCAGTTGCTGCAATTATTTAACATGTAGCTGTCTCACCTTGAGCAGTGAGAGGAACTCCACCAAGTAACTTTTAGAAGCAAATCTACTCACAGAACCTTGCCTTTCAAGAAATATTTACCTCTTACATAAAGACCTCTGGGTAAGTGTAGTTAACATTTCCTACATGCACCCTAACAAGTAAAAAGAACTCTGCAAAAAAAAATATATAAATTTAGTACCATATCTAACATGATGATTTTTGTCAAAATGTCTTTCCTGTCACCAACATAAACATTTCAAGAGGTAATCACATAGCCAAGTAGGGTAGAATTTTTTTTTTTTGATAATTGAGCTAAGCACTTTTATTACACTCAATAGAGAATCTTTTTTTTTTTAAATCTCTACTAGAAGAGTGAGGTTAATAGTGAACTTGTTTTGCTCTTACAATACCTTTCAGTAAAAAGATACTCAATTACGCACCAAAACAAGTGATGTCACCTATCACGCCCACCCACCCTAAGCATAGCAGTAGTAAGCTACCGCAAGGAGCGACATTCCACACTTGTGTGTAGCCTTGACAGCGAGAGGCGCCCCCCGCACGTGCCTTGCCAAGTGAGAGGCCCCTTCAGGGAGTGAAGCGCACGGGGCATGCGCAGTGGCTGCCGCTGGTCCAGAATTCTTCTATCGAAAGTCTGGTCCAGCTTTCTTCTAGATACTCTACTTGTATTTTATATAATGAATATTAATTTTCATAATTTCCATTTTAAATGCAGATTTTCAGATTTTCAAGTTAAAATTCAGATTAATATGTTCAAAAGTTAGTCAGCAATTCAGGAACATGTTTACAAATTGGCTCCGCAACGTGGTGCTCGAATACATTCAGAATTTGTTCTGAATGACAGCATATCATAGGTTCATTTTGGGAGGAGTATGCAAATTTAAGCCAACGGAATTATTACCGGTAAATGTTAAGAGTGTAATTTTGTGATATATTTGTATTTTGGGGATATGTCAAGGGATTTGAAGAGGGAAATTAATTTGAGATCGCGTACTATCACTAGTGAACCAAAGATGGACAAGGAAGACAATAACAAGTCATGTGACGACGAGGCCATTGCTTCTGCGGACATCCAAGGTGAGATTGAAAATAGGGAGCAGGTGAGCACGATGGAAGGTTCTGAGATAATTCAGGAAAGTGCAGAAATTGAGAAGCACGTTGAAACTCAAAACGAAGTCCCAGGGGGTAAGGAACGACAATTTCTTATTTTGATGGCCAAAATAAACGAGCTGTTTGAAAAGTTGGATATTAGGAACGAAAATAGTAAGAAAGAGATAAGTGATAAAACTGAACAAATGATTGGTAGTAGTAGTGAAAATAATAAGAGATGAAAGAATTAATTGGTAGTAATGAAAATAATAATAAACAGATGGAAGAAGTGATTGGTAGCTGTAGCAAAATGGAAGAAAAGATTGATACTAGTAATGAAAATAATAAACAGATGGAAGAAATGATTGGTAGTTGTAACGAACGTTTTAATGCGATTAATGATAAATTAGATAGGTTAAGTGAATCACTAAATTCTAAAATAGATACTAAGATAGTAGAGGTAACTGGTCAAATATATAAGTTAGAAAGTAAGTCAAATAAAGAGTGCGTAGAAATTGAAGATGAAATGAAGTTGAATCGGAGCAGTCTTCATATTCAGACCGAGCAAGTCAAAGAAATATGTACAGAGGACAGTAACAAGATCGTACCGGTAATTATTAAGTTGTCAGAAATATCTAGTAATCGGGAAGAAATTCATGAGGTAGTCGAAAAAAGATTGGACAAGATTTGCAATGCAGTTGGGGAAGAGATGGGGGAACAGATTAGTAGAAATGAGCAAATTGAAAGCAAACTTGTGGAGGTCACTGAACTACGGAACGAACAGGAAACGCTATCACAGCAGGTAAGAGAAAGAGAAGAAGAATTGAAGGAAGAAGTGAGAATAGTGGAAGAGAATTCTGAGAGAGCAGCGGAAGAAGAAGAAGAAGACGTTGCGAACTGCCAGGGAATGATACGGCAGAAAGGAACAGGTGAGACGGCGAGAGAAGTGGTAATAGCGAGTGGTTTGTTCAGTAGGGATTGTGATTTAACCAAGTTTTCTGGAAAACAGTTTAATTCGATAGAATTTGTAAAAGTAGTTGAGAAAAGATTTGCAAGTAAGTTGAGGAATAATGTTATTGAATGGGAATACGTGCTGGAAATTTTGTCTAATGTTTTTATCGGTGAAAGTAAAATATGGTTTCGAGTGTACTGGGATAATATGTCTAATTTAGAAGAGATTAAAGTGTTCATTGATAGGCTTTGGGAGGAATGTGTGCTAGGGCGCGCGCGCGAGAGAGAGAGCGCATGATAAGCTAGGAAAAGTAGTATAGTAGAGAGAGAGGAGAAAATGTTAGCCGTGTATCAGAGGAGAGGGGGTGATCATGATCCGCAGAGGATTAATAGTTGTGTTGATGGTGATAGTGGTCGGAAGAGTAATCAGAGAGAATTGGAAGATGGGAGGCGTATGAATTTGAGTTATGAGAGAGAAGGTCAGAAGAGTAATCAGAGAGAATCGGATGATGGGAGGCGTATGGATTTGAGTTATGAGAGAGAAGGTCAGAAGAGTAATCAGAGAGAATCGGAAGATGGGAGGCGTATGAATTTGAGTTGTGAGAGAGAGTATCAGAGGAGTAACCAGAGAGAATCGGAAGATGGGAGGCGTACGGGTGTGAGTTATCAGAGAGACTATGATAGTCTTAATATGAATGTTATTCAGGTGTCGTTGTCGAGCCCGAGTATTTCAGATTCACAGGGAATCGGGTAAATTAAGTGAACAGTCTGAAGGTAGTAGATGAACAGGTATGTAGTATAAGTAGTTATGTAGTGAAAGTAGATTTAAGTGTACAGTGTGATTGTGACCTAAGTAGTGTTAAGTGAGATATTTAAGTAGTGCCGTAGTCGTAGATCATACAGTAATTGATGGTAGCAGTAAGTTAGACGTAAGAAGTGTTATGTTAAGTGATGTAAGTACTTGTAATGCCGAGAATATGACGTAAGTAGTGAGGTAGTAACTCCAATGATGGAAATTGTGATGTGAAGAAGGTACTATCAGATCTTATAACAGCCGTTGGGTGAATCAAAGTGAGTAAATAAAATGATAGCGGTACCGATCATAAGTAAAGATAATTGTAAGTTTCAGACATGCCTTGTTGTACCAAAACTTGTGTATTCAGTTGTTTTAGGAGCTAACTTGGTTGCAAATCATGGAAGTAGAATAGACTTTGATTTAGGTAGTGTGTGTTTGTTCTGGGAAGAAACTAGCAAAGAAGTACATGTTAATTATGATGGTCTGAGGTAAGTGTGTTGGTGACGTGTGTTCTTTGAAATATATGAGAGGTAAGTGAAGTTGTTCCTAGTGAGAGGAAATGTTTTGTTGGGTGTGTTACGTGTCTATAACGACCAGGATCTGAGGGATCGTCGGTATGAGGCAGTGACGTGAGGTAATTTGAGTGAATTACAGGAGGAGTAATTGTGTTCGATGTTAGGTAAGCATCGAGATGTATTTAGTGGTAAGTGAGGAAGAACACGTATATGAACATAAGTTTGTAGTAAATGACCATAGATCGTTTGTGGGAGGTAAGTACCCCATTCAACTTAAAAATGCTAGTGACGTCTAAGAACAAATAAACATTATGCTGGATTACGGAATAATTGAACCATCCTGTAGCCATAGTATTGATTCTTTTAATTATTGTTGCCAAGTAGGATGTGATTTCTTGAGATATGTAAGTTTACAAGGGCAAAATTGATTCAGTTTGAGTGACAGAGTGCTACTCAGAGTTCCATTTCATCATCTGCAGAGGCGGGAAATATGTCTAAGTTATTTTTGTATCAGGGGTATTTCACTATTGTGAACCGTATCGGGGAGTGTGCATATTCTTATAAAGATCAGGAAGGGAAGATTGTCGGTATTTATAGTATAATCAATGTAAAGAAGTATTTCACGTGAGATTTGTTGAAATAAGAGTAAGATGATTAAATTTTGTGAGAAACTGGCAAAATAAAACTAACATCTGCGAGTTGCGTGTGAACCAAGTGTCGTATTGGTGTATTGGAAGAATAAGTGCTACATTGTCATGTTATGTGTGACAAAAAACGGAGAACAGGACATTGGACAGTTACTGCGATAACAATATGCGAGAACAGTTCTCATATAAGTGATATTTCACAAAAAGTTTTGATATGTTAAAAAAAAAGAAGAATGTAGTGTAATCATTTAAAATTATTTGTATGTGTTAAATTGAGTGCTGTACTCTTGTGATTTGTATGAGAGAAAAAGAGAATGGGACACTGAACAGTTATCTACGATGGCAATGTGCGAGAAAAATTCTCATATGTGATGTATTATAAAATGTATGGATGCTGAAAAAGAAAATTATTGTTGTATACTTATTTAAAGTGTTTATATGTGTCAGTGTTATATATATATAATTTTGTTCATAAATCAATCGATTCTTTGTTCTTCGATTTATTTATGAGGGAGGCGAATTGTAACGGTTCAAATCCCGTTACAAGATGATATCTGTATTTTTATTATTTTATCTGTATTATTATTATTATTATTATTATTATTATTATTATTATCATTATTATTATTATGTCAGTATTATTATTATGTTATCTGTGATATTGTTACTATTATTGTAATTATCAGTCTTATTTAATTCGATTTTGCAATTGCATGTTGCTTGCAAGATTGTACTTAGATGTATGCATATATACGTATGTGTAGATTATCATTAAACACCTGTACAGTGAGAATTGTTGTATATATCAGAGATTGGAAGTGACGTTGTTATATTGCTATATTGTTGGCGATTCTGCCAAGTCATCGCCAAGCCATGGCTACGTCATCGTATTTATTTAGCAATGCGCTCACGGAGTCGGCCAGCCCGGGGCTATTTCACCACTGGATGTAATATTTGTCGCGTAGGTGGGAGTATGTCATTGTTATTTCTGGAGATTACGTAGCTGTGTCAACCAACGTCTAAATAAGGTAGCTCCATATTGTAGCGTCAGTCATTACTTATACGGATGCAGTACAGTGAAGAAGTCTACTAGATCAAGAAGCCTCAGTCGGTCGGCCAACAAGTGTGAACGAGAGATGGAGAAGACTCAGTGAGCCATTAATTATTGGTCATTGAGAGAGTGAGGACAAGGTTGGTCGCTCACTCAGTTGAAGACACGGACGCAAGGGCTTACCATGGAGTCAGAGAGGGCAACCCTGGACCTGCCAAGAGGTCATACCATATTGACTTACAAAGAAGTCAGATGATATGGAGAAGAAGCAGCCACAAGGATGTATCACCAAGTCAGGCGTGACACATCTACAGTAAACACCAGATCAAAGGAATACGTCGTAATTACACTAAAAGTGTTGAAGGTACAGTCAAGTGAATCAGTGAGGGAAATATTTCGTATAAATTGTTAAATGTCCGGTCAAGAAGAATTCAAATTCATGCCTAGTTTCTTTCAGTTGCAATGTCATAATTTCACATTCTCATCTGTTTTATCGCAACAAGACTCACTATTTTTTGATATATTATTTAAAGAATATATATTGTTCTATCAAACGAATTCATAGTTTCATTTCATTGACAGTAAAATATCTTAACCTCAAAATTAATGGGGAAACCGAACGCCAATCTCCTTTTCCCAGAACTTATATGGTATGTTGTCAAAAGTAAGCTTATTACCCCACACCCTAGAGATAGTCAAGAGTCTCATTCTATTATTGCTGTACTGAGTGACAGCTGGCGCCCTTCAAATAACGTATGTGTAAGTAAACAGGTAACAAGTAAGTGTGAGTACAAGGTCAGACGAGTGTGTATTTTATATAATGAATATTAATTTTCATAATTTCCATTTTAAATGCAGATATTCAGATTTTTCAAGTTAAATTGCAGATTTATATGTTTCCAAAACTTAGTCGGCAAGTTAAGAAAATTTACAGTACCTCGACGTGTTTCTGCGTGCATCGCCGCTCGCGGTGGTCCTACATCCTACTGAGTCGATGTCGTGCGCATTGTGTAACCTGCATATCGGTTTGAAATAAACATCAATTATTCTTCCGTGCCGACTCTGTTTTTTCCCCAACTTTCATCCCTTTCGAACCACTCCTCCTTGGTGTTGCATTGTCACTGTCAGTCAGTGTACTTACCACTGTCCATAGTTCATAAGCATACTATTACTTTTCACATTTTTATTTGTTTTGTATATCATTTATAATGTTGGAAATAAACAATGGAAATTTTCTGTAAGTGGGTATAAATGCCCGTTGAACAATACATCAAATAAATAAATAAATAAATAAATAAATAAATAAATAAATAAATAAATAAATAAATAAATAAATAAATAAATAAATAAATAAATAAATAAATAAATAAATAAATAAATAAATAAATAAATAAATAAATAAATAAATAAATAAATAAATTGGAAAATTATTGAACATCTCTCTTGGTAAGTTATTCCAATCCCTAACTCCCCTTCCTATGAACGAATATTTGCCCCAATTTGTCCTCTTGAATTCCAACTTTATCATATTGTGATTTTTCCTACTTTTAAAGACACCACTCAAACTCATTCGTCTACTGAGGTCCTCCCACGCCATCTATCCTCTGACAGCTCGGAACATACCACATAATCGAGCAGCTCGTCTCCTTTCTCCCAAGACTTCCCAGCGCAAGCTTTGCAACATTTTTGTAACGCTACTCTTTTGTCGGAAATCACCCAGAACAAATCGATCTGCTTTTCTTTGGATTTTTTCCAGTTCTTGAATCAAGTAATCCTGGTGAGGGTCCCATACACTGGAACCATACTCTAGTTGGGGTCTTACCAGAGACTTATACGCTCTCTCCTTTACATCCTTACTACAACCGCTAAATACCCTCATAACCATGTGCAGAGATCTGTACCCTTTATTAACAATCATATTTATGTGATTACCCCAATGAAGGTCTTTTCTTATATTAACACCTAGGTACTTACAATGATCCCCAAAAGGAACTTTCACCCCATCAACGCAGTAATTAAAACTGAGAGGACTTTCCCTATTTGTGAAACTCCTAACCTGACTTTTAACCCCGTTTATCATCATAGCATTGCCCATCGTCCATCTCACAACACTGTCGAGGTCACCCTGCAGCCGCTCACAATCTTGTAACTTATTACTCTGTACAGAATAACACCATCTGCAAACAGCCTTATGTTTGATTCCACTTCTTTACACATATAATTGATATATATAAGAAAACTAGCTGATGTACCCGTGCTTCGCTACGGAATTCTAAATTTTATACAGAATTCTAGGTTAGGTAGTGTAAACGTTGTGAGCAAGATTGTATTAAGTTGCATAACTCTTAAAGTTGCCCTAGAAGCACGACTGGCAAGTCAGCAATGTCTTTTCTCATATGAAGACTGGGTTAGGGAATTTTCATTGTAATGGTAGGCCAGCTTGCCTTCCGTCAGTCACAATCATGTTGGGGAGTTTTCATTATAATGGCAGACACTCATTCTCCACCTGCCTTTATAGATTCTCAGAAAGACTCTCTTAGTGGTTTTCCCAACTGAAATGAACATGGGTCGTTACAATGACGTCAGTAGGAATGGCGGGATTAAAAGCAATGCCTTCATATGAAATACTCGATCAAATGAAAACTTTTTATCACTTTTAACGAACAGTACTATGCTGCCGAACTAACAGTCCAAAGCTACAGAGCTGGAATGACCAAGACGCAGACATCCGTGATCCGTGAACAATCTTCGTCCTTTTTTCAGTGGGGGAGGGGGTTTTCAAATAGTGGATAGTCCCAGGGCAAAAACTATGCCCGTTTACTTATCTGTTTCCTGGGAGTACCCGATGAATCAGAAAATCTCAATTCACTACACTGGCAGGGGAAAGAACTATCTGACGTGGAGGCAATTTTTTCTCCAAGCCAGAGAAGAAACCACATCTTCGCTGCTAATTTGGAATTAAATTAATGTAGATTTAATGAAAGTGAAGAGGAAGGAGCTTTTCCTAAGAAACGGCTCTTTTCAGGGTTGAATTTTGAGTTATTTAGTGAATTGTGGTACTATAATTTGGAATAGGGCTAAATTGTAATTCCAGACCAGTTCATACTACTACTACTAACTGAGAAGTGCGCACACTGCTCATTCAAAACAGCACGTCAGAGTAGGTATCGAATAGCTGGCACACTATGATGAACCAGTGTGTTACGTACCAGCAGTATCAGAAAATGTATGAACCAGAGGAATAGCATGCTAAAGAAGGAAGATATCTAACTCCTCAGCTATTTCCTGCCAATATTCAGTTAGGCTGTTATACTCGGTATGCAGCAGTAATCCCATCTATCGGAGTTGAATGTCAGCATAAGAGACAAAGAACATTACAACAAACAACGGTCAGTGTAATGTTATTGTTGATCCATGTTACGCGCTTTCGATATTGTAGGCCTTCACATTATTAATTGTCTTCCGGTTCTGACATACCACTCTTATCATATTCGGTAGGTAAAACTGAATAAAACATGAATTATCGGAAATTATATTCTCTATAACTTTTGTTATGTAGTACTTTTCCATAGGACCAAGAACATAGGTATTTAAAAATTACATTTTAGGTGCCTTCCACTAAACTACCATTTCACCCAGGGTAAATAACATTGTTTATAGCTTAAACTGTAGTTTCTTATTCCCCAACTCTATATACCGATTTTCATTAAATTCTGTTCACCCATTTTATCGGGGCTCGGCGTTGATATGGACTTAGCAACAAAAATCCAAATTCATGAATATCTGTGTTATCATAGCCGGTACGGTAAAAATGCTTAAGACATAAATGATCGGAAATGTAATTCTATATAACTTTAGTTATGTAGTATTTATCAAAAGGACCACTAATAACATAAATATTTGAGAATTGAATTTTAGGCCTTCCCCTAAACTACCATTTCACTCAGCGTGAATAAAATAATTTATAGCCTAGATTATAGAGGCTCACACCCCGACTCTACATACAGATTTTTAATAAATTCTCTTCAGCCGTTTTCTCGTGATGCGTGTACATACATACATACAGACAGACAGACAGACAGACAGACAGACAGACAGACAGACAGACAGACAGACAGACAGACAGACAGACAGACAGACAGACAGACAGACAGACAGACAGACAGACAGACAGAAATTACGGAAAAGTAAAAACTGCATTTTCTTGTTACTGTGGAGATGATCGATACAGAAATACCATTCTTTTCAAATTCTGAGCAATGTACAGACAAAACTCTTATTTTATATATATAGATATAAAGATCCAATAATACTGTCTTGAGGAATTCCCCTCTTAATTATTACAGGGTCAGATAAAGCTTCGCCTACTCTAATTCTCTGAGTTCTATTTTCTAGAAATATCGCCACCCATTAAATCACTCTTTTTTCTAGTCCAATAGCGCTCATTTTTGCCAGCAGTCTTCCATGGTCTACACTATCAAATGCCTTAGGTCTATCGCAATGCAGTCCATTTGGCCTCCTGAATCCAGGATATCTGCTATATCTTGCTGAAATCCTACAAGCTGAGCTTCAGTGGAATAACCTTTCCCAAACCCAAACTACTTTCTGTCAAACCAGTTATTAATTTCACAAACATGTCTAATATAATCAGAAAGAATGCTTTCCCAAAGCTTACACGCAATGCATGTCAAACTGACTGCCATGTAACTTTCAGCATTATGTCTATCACCCTTTCCTTTATACATAGAGGATACTATAGCAACTCTCCATTCATATGGTATAGCTCCTTCCCCTAAACAATAATCAAATAGGTATTTCACATATGGTACTATATCCCAACCTATTGTCTTTTGTATATCCCCAGAAATCTTATAAATTCCAGCTGCTTTTCTGGTTTTCAACTTTTGTATCTTACTGTAAATGTCATTGTTATCATAGGTAAATTTTAATACTTAATTAGTATTACTCACTTCCCCTATCTGGACATTATCCTTGTAACCAACAATCTTTACATACTGCTGACTGAATACTTCCGCCTTTTGAAGATCCTCGCATACTCACTCCCCTTGTTCATTAATGATTCCTGGAATGTCATTCTTTGAACCTGTTTCTGCCTTAAAGTACCTATACTTACCCTTCCATACACACATACATTATCATTATAGACTGTTATGTCTTTCAGCGTTCAGTCTGCAAGCCTTTGTGAATTTACTAAACGTCGCCACAATCCTCCATTTGCAACTAGTGCTGTGGCCTCATTTAGTTCTATATCTCTTATCTTTAAATCGTTAGAAACCGAGTCTAACCATCTTCGTCTTGGTCTACCTCTACTTCTCTTACAGAGTCCCTTATTCTCCTAGGCAACCTATCCTCCTCCATTCGCCTCACATGATCCCATCACCGAAGCCGGTTTATGCGTACAGCTTCATCCATCGAGTTCATTTCTAAATTAGACTTTATCTCCTCATTCCGAGTACCATCCTGCCATTGTTCCCACCTGTTTGTACCAGCAATCATTCTTGCTACTTTCATGTCTGTTACTTCTAACTTGTGAATAAGATATCCTGAGTCCACCCAGCTTTCGCTCCCGTAAAGCAAAGTTGGTCTGAAAACAGACCGATGTAAAGATAGTTTCGTCTGGGAGCTGACTTCCTTCTTACAGAATACTATTGATCGCAACTGCGAGCTCACTGCATTAGCTTTACGACACCTTCATTCAATCTCACTTACTATATTACCATCCTGGGAGAACACACAACCTAAATACTTGAAATTATCGACTTGTTCTAGCTTTGTATCGCCAATCTGACATTCAATTCTGTTGAATTTCTTACCTACTGACATCAATTAAGTCTTCGAGAGACTAATTTTCATACCATACTCATTGCACCTCTTTTCAAGTTCCAAGATATTAGACTGCAGGCTTCCGGCACAATCTGCCATTAAGACCAAGTCGTCAGCATAGGCCAGACTGCTTACTACATTTCCACCTAACTGAATCCCTCCCTGCCATTTTATACCTTTCAGCAGATGATCCATGTAAACTACGAACAACAAGGGTGAAAGATTACAGCCTTGTCTAACCCCTGTAAGTACCCTGAACCAAGAACTCATTCTACCATCAATTATCACTGAAGCCCAATTGTCATCATAAATGCCTTTGATTGATTTTAATATTCTACCTTTAATTCCATAGTCCTTCAGTATAGCGAACATCTTTTCCCTCGGTACCCTGTCATATGCTTTCTCTAGATCTACGAAACATAAACACAACTGCCTATTCCTCTCGTAGCATTTTTCAATTACCTGGGGCATACTGAAGATCTGATCCTGACAGCCTCTCTGTGGTCTGAAACCACACTGGTGTTCATCCAACTTCCTCTCAACGACTGATCGCACCCTCCTTTCCAAGATGCCAGTGAATACTTTGCCTGGTATACTAATCAATGAGATACCTCGATAGTTGTTGCAATCCTTCCTGTTCCCTTGCTTATAGATAGGTGCAATTACTGCTTTTGTCCAATCTGAAGGTACCTTACCAACACTCCACGCTAATTTGACTACTCTATAAAGCCATTTCATCCCTGCCTTCCCACTATACTTCACCATTTCAGGGGTCATTTCATCTATTCCTGCTGTTTTATGACAATGGAGTTTATTTACCATCCTTTCCACTTCCTCAAGCGTAATTTCACCAACATCATTTTCCTCCTCCCCATGAGCTTGGCTGTTCCATTTTTCACTAAAATTTGTATGTCCACCAATTATGCTTGCCATCATGTTATCTTTAGCTGACTTCTTTGATTGATTCAATTTCCTAGTAAGTTCTTTCAATTTCTACTTACTTCCATAACCATTTCTAACTCTATTTCGTTCCAACCTGCACCTCCTTCTTAGTCTCTTTACTTCTCTGTTATAATATAGTGGATATTTACCATTCCTTACCACCTTTAAAGGTACAAACCTATTTTCACATTCCTCAACAATAAATTGCTTTAAACCCATCCCAGAGTCTGTTTACATTTTTATTTACCATTTTCCAGCGATCATAGTTACTTTTTAAAAACTCCCTCATGTCTGTTTTATCAGCCATATGGTACTGCCTACTAGTCCTAATTTTTATACTTTCCTTTCTTTCACATTTATCTTTAACTACGAGAAAAACAGCTTCGTGATCACTAATACAATCTATTACTTCGGTTTCTCTATAGAGCTCATCTGGTTTTATCAGCACCACATCCAAAATATTCTTCCCTCTAGTTGGTTCCATCACTTTCTGTATCAGCTGCCCTTCCCATATTAACTTATTTGCCATTTGTTATTCATGCTTCCTGTCGTTCGCATTACCTTCCCAATTGACATTTGGTAAATTGAGATCACCTGCTACTATCACATTCCTTTCCTTATCATTTCCAACATAGCTGATTATGTTATCAAATTATTCTGAGTCAGCGTCAGTGCTACCCTTTCCCGGTCTTTACACTCCAAAGACATCAGGTTGCCTATTATCTTTAGAGATGAGCCTTACACCCAGAATTTCATGTTTTTCATCCTTAACTTTTTCGTAGCTTACAAATTCTTCTTTCACGAGAATGTATACTCCCTCTCTTACCATTCCTATCCTATCTCTACGATACACACTCCAGTTCCGTGAGAATATTTCTGCATCCATTATATCATTTCTCAGCCATGATTCAATTCCTATTACAATATCTGATAAGTATTGCAACCTTTCCACCCCACGCCATTTGCCGCATAGAACCAAATGACTGCATGATAATTCCTAAAAAAATCGGGATACCGCCATATAGCACCATACGCCAAAGCGCCTGATGGAAAGGGACCTTTTTAGTCTAGAGTCAAATGCCACCTCATCAGGGAGGAACAAAAAAAATTCAGAATGATGGGTGAGCAAATGCTCTTCCGACCGTGCAAGGGTCTACTGCACCCTTCCGTTCCATAGAATCAAACCACCGACCTCCCAAGGCCATGGTGAGTTCGCGGCAGAAGATCAAAGAAAATAACACATAACTAGCTTAAAGGCATAAATGAACGGAAGGAAACCTGGGATACAATGTTATTCGGCAAAATGACAGGCAGACAAAAATTTAAATACCTATTTATTGAGCCTTGATAAATCAAATTAATTAAAGGTTGATCCTGAATATTTATAGTATATCAATGTTGAATATGCAATGTTCAACGGACTAAATACAAATTGTAAAGTGTAAAAAAAAAATTATTTCTCCTTTACTTCTTTCTTCTTCCCGACATGATGATAAATATTACATCATAATTTGTATAACATACTTTTCAAATAAAAAAAATCAGAAATATCCTTATAAATGCGACGGTTATCATTACGAACTTTCTTCACTATCAGAAGAAGCAATTATTTATACAACAAAATAAATTGAAGATAACTTGAAGTGGTCACCTAGCTAAATTAATTATATTACAAAAATAAACAAAGAATAAATGAATGCTAGTCGATATAATCCTAATCAAAATAAAATGACTGATGTCGGGTCCAGAAATCGAACCCACATCCCAATGAATCCAATGACAAAAATTACGAAAATAAAACTCGATTTTATATCCACATAAAGAGTGAAACACGACTAAAAGAATGTATAAAAAAAGAAAATATGTACACAGTATGAAAATAAACAATAACAATATACACATGCAATTGGCTGTATATAAAAAAAATGTGACAACAAAAATCCATGGTTGCCTCAGAACTCGAACCGATGATATCCAAGATGGCATCGACAAACGGGACTAATAAAACTGCCTTTCTTAATTAATCATATGGTCAACAAATAAATAATAATACTGGCGTTCCAGTTAGTTAAATATTATTATAAGATCATACATGAAAAAGTCAAAGAACCCTTTAAACAATAATCGGTGTCGCACGGCCTTCATTCTAAGTGGAATAGCTCGAACAATACAGCATACAGTAATCCTTTAAAAGGGGCAAGCCTTCTTCACTCTCCCCTCATCGTAAATCTCTGGACGTCAAAGCCCGGGCAAATAATGGCCCAGTGTGGCAGAAATATCCTTTCAACATCTCAAGGTGAAAGCAAATCGTTTCCCTTGGAACACATATTTGTTAAATAATCTTATTTCATTATATATTCTCATATCATATTTCCAAAGCTCCACTGGCTTATAAATTCACTGTCCTGCCATAATTCTATAATACAATATCAATCCAGTGTTCATTTTCTTATATTCACATCCATCAACTCAGAATGACCGGCTTCGATTCCATCCGATTACAGAATACAGCCTAGGTTTTTCCTACGTTTTAAAATCAAATCAATAAAATCAAATATGGATTTTAAACATATCCATAACGTTTTTCGCATATATAGAAAGGGAAAATATTTCACATAAAAGGAAAACGCTAATCTCAATAGGAGGGCGTCTGTTCGATGTCTAGGCATGTCACAAGTTACGCATATAATTAATACAGCCATCTACAAATATATCATCATGCGAATTACATGAAAATAAGAGTGCCTTGCTATCCTAATGTTAACAGTCGATAATCCATTTTTACAAGCATAATCACCATGCATTATCATAATAAGCTTGGATATCACGTAAATAAATTATACAAAATTACGGCTTGGCTCAGTGCCAAAAACAAATCCACTATCTATTACATTTACCTAATCTAAGCACTCTGACTAACTAATATTTTATCATCACGTCAAATACATGCATTACGTTAATTATATATATATATTTAAGCCCATGGAGTAGACTATAAATTCCATGAAATGAACATAAATGAATATGAAGACCACTCACAAGTTCTCTTTCTAATTAAAAAAAATACATGCAATTTACATGTCTAACCTAATTTACGTGATCTGCATAATGAATAACCGCGCATTTATTAAAAAATTATTTCATTTTAGTACTTATCATCATGTCGTAACAATCCAAGGTTCGGGTCGCGGGTAAGACCCTCATTCTTTCCTTTTAAGCTTCCATGGTGTTGACGTTGGTCACGGGTTCATGTCCGTTGCTACTCCCGCTGAGCACGTTCATATTTCAATGGTTATCTTCTACACTTATAACAGTTTTTATGAGATTAAGACTTGTTGCGTCACTTTAACACAAAAAATACAATTAATAGCACTATAATGAAATTAATACTTGTTGCATCACTTAAAAAGTTACAATTATACCGTTCTTGCTATCACATAACTTCAACCTGTTTTTAAATACTATTGTTTGTAGACAATTACAATATTCTCGAAGATATAAACTGTACATTTACAGTCTGAAACACTAAATAGATCAGAACACCATCAAACCGTGGTTCTGCTTTGGATCCTTCGCGTGAAGTGGATACTGTTGTCATCATCTGATTCCTTTTATAAACTTTCCCCCTTAAATGCAAGAGACAATGGATAGTCCCCACTACTTTTTTTAATTAATAGTTCCACGTGTCGTATGACATCGGTAATACACTCAAACGTGTGACTCAGATTCTTAAGTAGTCTGGTTATGTGCGGAACCTGAAATGTTCGGCCATTTATTTAAAATTAATTATCAAAATAATGCCCCAACAATGTCTTCCATGAGGGTGCTGCGTACAAGGGACGCTTAGCGTGTTATATAATGCAACGATTGCGTATTCTTCCACACGTTAATATATTATAAAGAATTAGAATTTTGGCAGATGTCTATAATTAAATCATATCACATCCCGAGGTTTCCCATATTAAATATTATGCATGTCTCGAAATCTCATCATAATAATGCGATTCGCGAGCTGGCAACATCGTGTTCGGCCATTTTTTTAACGGGTGACGGTATCATTATCGATTTTTCTGGCTTGAGATTTTCTTCCCTCTCTCTCTATCTGTGTATCCTTTTGGTTAAGACGGAGTGGTGTTTAGCAGGTTACAAAGGTTGTGTAAGCATGTGCAACCCAATGCAACTTTTTGTAACAAGTACGAGGGAGCTTTACAAAGGTTTTTCACTGCCAAATAATTAATAAATAAATATGTACATGACCGATAAGGTCACAGTATATATCTATTAAATTACTTAATTCGATTAAATAAATAAATAAATAAATAAATAAATAAATAAATAAATGAAGGAGTGAAATGTATGAATGTGTATGTGGTTGCCTTTAACAATTGTTATGGTACACTGTTTGTAATGGAACTTTGTGTAATATTTTTAGTGTCTACGTTGTAATTAGGTTACATTACTTGCAAGGGAATATTCTAAGCTATTCTGCGTAAATGTTGGCTAAAATTTACTTGCGATTGCTTTTAATTATTTTTTTTACACTGCTCGTATGCCATTTTCAATTGTCAAGTGTTTTCATTTCTTTCTTGTTTTAACGTACCTCCTTATTTATACTTCTTTTGCTATCGTTATGTTCCTTGTTGCGATATAATTTATTTCAATATTTGTTTTTCAGTGAATTATTTGTTGCATTTTTTATAACTGTTAGATTCTTCAGTGTGCCGAAACTAATTTTGAATAATAATTTTAAAAACTACCTGAAAAAAGGTATTTAAAAAAGAAACAACTTAATTAGAATAGAATGACATGTTTCGCTCTTGAAAGAACATCGTCAGGTTCTATCACATCACACTCAAATTTATAGAGAGAAAAGACGACTTTATTAAGATAAGTTCCAGATTTAAAGCTCCTAAGTATTAAAACAGAAATATATATTTTACAAGTTGCTTTACGTCGCAGCTACACAGATAGGTCTTATGACGACGATGGTATAAGAAAGGCCTAGGAATGGGAAGGAAGCGACTGTGGAATTAATTAAGGTACAGTCCCAGCATTTGCCCGCTGTGAAAATGGGGAAACCACGGAAAACCATATTCAGGGTTGCCGACAGTAGGGTTCGAACCCACTATCTCCCGGTTGCAAGCTCACAGCTGCGCGCCCCAAACCGCACGGCCAACTCGCCCGGTTTTCTATTTTAATTAATTTTGTTTCCTTTTTCAGGTAGTTTTTAAATTTACTACTGAAAATTAGTTTCAGCAGACAGAAGAACCTAACTGGTTATAAATCGAGTTGAAACTGAAAATATATGGCTTCAGATATTACAAAAATGTTATACTTTTGTTATTGTTGTTGTTATGTAATTTCTCCTTCCTCTTCTTCTTAATCTGTTTACACTCCAGGTTTGGTTTTTCCCTTGGACTCAGCGAGGGACCCCACCTCTACCGCCTCAAAGGCAGTGTCCTAGAGCGCGAGATTTTAGATCGGGGGATACAACTGGGGAGGATGACGAGTACCTTGCCCAGGCGGCTCACCTGTTATGCTGAACAGGGGCCTTGTCGATGGGGGTGGGGAACGGTGGAAGATTGTAAGGGATTGACCAGGAAGAGGACAGCAAATGGCCGTGTCCTTAAGTTAGGTAGCATCCCGGCATTTCTCTGGAGGAGAAGTGGGAAGCTACGGAAAACTACTTCCAGGATGGCTGAG
Organism: Anabrus simplex; assembly: GCF_040414725.1. NCBI lineage: Eukaryota > Metazoa > Arthropoda > Insecta > Orthoptera > Tettigoniidae > Anabrus > Anabrus simplex. The sequence continues at coordinate 47,289,945 of NC_090267.1, forward strand.
GTGGGAATCGAACCCACCTCTACTCAGTTGACCTCACGAGGCTGATTGGACTCCGTTCCAGCCCTTGTACCACTTATAAAATTTCGTGGCAGACACGGGAATCGAACCAAGGCCTCCGAAGCTGGCAGCTAATCACGGTAACCACTACACCACAGAGGGGGACTATGTAATTTATGTTTTAATGTTACTTCGTTATTATACTACAGTGCAGCGAACTCGTTCGGTCAATTACAATTCTGACACAGGGTTTAAGGTCAGATGCTCTTCCCCATGCGACGTAATTATTCGGATCAGACTTCCACCAACTAAACCGCTAAGGACTTCACACACATCATGTATGTAATATAACAGCCCAGTGAAGTTCATATATTTTTCAATTGTCCGGCTCCATGGCTAAATGGTTAGTGTGCTGGCCTTTGGTCACAGGAGTCCCGGATTCGATTCCCGGCAAGGTCGGGAATTTTAACCATCATTGGTTAATTTCTCTGCCACGGGGGCTGGGTGCATGTGTCGTCTTCATCATCATTTCATCCTCATCACGATGTGCAGGTCGCCTACGGTAGTCAAACCGAAAGACCTGCATCTGGCGAGCCGGACATGTCCTCGGACACTCCCGGCACTAATAAACGTACGCCATTTCATTTTTCAATTTGCTTTATGTCGCAGCGACGGAGTTAGGTCTTATGGCGACGATGGTACAAGAAAGAGCTAGGAGCAGGAAGGAAGCAACCGTAGCCTTAACTAAGGCACAGCCCCAAGATTTGACGTCCAAATGGGAAACCTCGCAAGACCATCTTCAACGCTACCGACAGTGAGGTTCGAACACACTATCTCTCGACTGTAAACTATTAGCTACATGACCCAAACCGCTTAGCCATTTGCTCAGGGTGAAGTTCACAAAAAATATTAGCTGCAGTAAATTCAGTCTTAATATGACAGAGATAAAATGTATAGATGCTATCAGACAAGACGCACGGGCACTCGAAAGAAGTAGGCCAACTCTCAAATTAAGATTATGACAAGTGTCTCGTGTAACACACAATTCACGTTCGAGACGTAATTTGTCCATGGCCAACTAGATCTGAGGGACTCGGATTTATTGGCAATGCATGAAGAGAGAATGTAAACGTTGCCTAGCGATACTTATTATACACTCATGAATTAGAGCCCTTATTTTGATGTATTAATAGGTTAGAATGAAACTTGCTGAAGCGAGTAGCAAGTATACTGTAGTCTACCTTCACAACGATTATGCTATCGGGTTTGCATAAACATTAGGGGTACGGCCCATCAAAACCCCTAAAATTTATGTTACGCTTGCTACATTATGGACGAACTGGTGGCCGACACTTCCTACTAACCAAATTAGTTTGCAATCTAACCTGTTACTGCATAAAAATCCGGGTCTTACTCATGATATATGGCTCGACATTCTACATCTGTAATGAACCTGCATCATAGGCAAAGAATACCTAGGCTTGTGTTAATTCGTAGTAACAATTAATCTGTAAAATTTATATGTAGGATTTAAACTTCGTCCTGTAATATTGTAATGTTTAACATAGTGGATGAACGTGATGTGGGCACCTGCAGTCAACAACGGCTGAGTGCCCTAGTAAGGGGTTCTCAGAGACGGGAAATCACTTGCTATGGAATGGGAGTGGGCATCTCAGACATATTCTGGCAGTGACTCACCTTGCGTTCAGGTAGCTTGGACTATACCATCCATCGGTGGTTTCTAAACCGTTACAGGGGAGACATTCAAGTGGACTACTGAGCTCAGAATGTTCTGAACAAGCCGCAGGAACATCAAAGTGACGGAGCCCCTCTTCTATTTGACAGGACAGGGGTAATCACATAAATATGATTATAAATAAAGGGCACAGATCTCTGCACATGGTTATGAGGGTATTTAGAGGTTGTAGTAAGGATGTAAAGGAGAGGGCATATAAGACTCTAGTAAGACCCCAAATAGAGTATGGCTCCAGTGTATGGGACCCTCACCAAGATTAGTTGATTCAAGAACTGAAAAAAATCCAAGGAAAAGCAGCTCGGATTGTTCTTGGTGATTCCGACAAAAGAGTAGCGTTACAAAGATGTTGCAAAGTTTGGGATGGGAAGAATTGGGAGAAAGAAGACGAGCTGCTCGACTAAGTGGCATGTTCCAAACTGTTAGCGGAGAGATGGCGTGGGAGGACATCAGTAGACGAGTAAGTTTGAGTGGTGTATTTAAAAGTAGGAAAGATCGCAATATGAAGATAAAGTTGGAATTCAAGAGGACAAATTGGGGCAAATATTCGTTTATAGAGATTGGAATAACTTACCAACGGAGATGTTCAATAAATTTCCAATTTCTTTGCAATCATTTAAGAAAAGGCTGGGAAAACAACAGATAGGGAATCTGCCAGCTGGGCGATTGCCCTAAATGCAGATCAGTGGTGATTGATTGATTGGTTGATTGATTGATTGATTGATTGATTGATTGATTGATTGATTGGCCAAGGAAATGTAATTCGATGGGTTGCAGCTGCATGTGTCAATAGGACTTATGGAAGAACACCTGATAATGGCCTACCTCTTCCTCGATATCCTCCCTTATCCAAACATCATAATCTTTTAAGACTTCCAGTTGTACCTTCTTTGCTGACGCAGTCAGTTCTACTTTCATATTTTTCATCTGATTTCAATTGGTCCAGCCGAGCGAGTTGGCCGTGCGTTTAGGGCCACGCAGCTGTGAGCTTGAATTTGGAAGAAAGTGGGCTCGAATCCCACCGACAGCAGCCCTGAACGTGGTTTTCCGTGGGTTCTCATTTCCGCACCAGGCAAATGCTGGGGCTGTACCAGGGCCACTATCTTCTCCATCCTATCCCTTTCCCATCTTTGCGTTGGCGAAAACCTTCAATGTGTTAGTGCGATGTTAAACAAGTAGCAAAATAGAAAAAAAACTCTTGTTCTTTTCGAACCCTGACTGTGTTAGTTTAGCGAGACGTAGGGAGTCTTCCATTTTCAAGCTCTTTGTGGTCCTTCGGTTCTTCTCCTTCCTTCATCGTTACCTTTATTATTCGAAGCGTCGGATTCTTCCACTTTCCCTTTGATTACTGCTGTGAGGGACGGGCGAGTGGCTCAGACGGTTGAAATATTTCCCCATCTCACACCTTTCAATTAATAAAAATTGATTCTAACTCGCGTCGCCTTGCTGTCCTTCTGCTTTTCTTACCCTCAAAGTCTGAGTCCGTTATTCTCCAAAGTATTCTATCCTCCTCCATTCATCTCAAAGTCTGAGTCCGTTATTCTCCAAGATAATCTATCCTCCTCCATGCATCTCAAAGTCTGAGTCCGTTATTCTCCAAGATAATCTATCCTCCTCCATGCATCTCAAAGTCTGAGTCCGTTATTGTCCAAGGTAATCTATCCTCCTCCATTCATCTCAAAGTCTGAGTACGTTATTGTCCAAGGTAATCTATCCTCCTCCATTCATCTCAAAGTCTGAGTACGTTATTGTCCAAGGTAATCTATCCTCCTCCATTCTTCTCAAAGTCTGAGTCCGTTATTCTCCAAGGTAATCTATCCTCCTCCATTCATCTCACATGACCCCACCACCGAGGCCAGTTTAAGTGCACAGCTTCATCCATAGGGTTCATTCCTGATAGACACCATCTATTCATTAGGAGTACTCTCCTGTCATTGTTCCCTGCTGATTGCATTAGAAATTTTCTCGCTGCCGCCATGTCCGTTACTTCCAACTTATGAACAAGGTACGGTATCCTGAATCTCCCCAGCTATCACTCCCATACAGTAAATTCGGTCTGGAAACAGACTAATGTAAAGATAATTTCGTCCATGAGCTCACTTTTTCTTCACAGATCGCAACTACAGTATAAGCTCACTGCATTAGCTTTGCTACACCGGGATTCAGTCTCAATTAACAATACTTACCATCCTGGGCGAATACGCTTCCTAACTACTTGAAATGGTCCACAACTTTCAGTTTGTGTTCATATTTTATACTGTATAAATAAATAAATAAATAAATAAATAAATAAATAAATAAATAAATAAATAAATAAATATTTTGTACAATTTGTTTTACGTCGCATCAGCTCAGATAGGTCTTACGCGACGACCAGATAGAAATGGGCTAGCAAAGGGAAGGAAGCGGTCAAGCATTAATTGAGGTGGTCTGATGTGAAAATGACTATCTCCCGAATGTAAGCTCACAGCTCTGCACCTCTAACCGCACGGCCAACTCATTCGTTATTATTATTATTTCTTCTTCTTCTTCCACTGCCTATCCATTATTGGATGTTGGTGGTCACATGTCAGAATATCACTCCGTAAAAGGCTGCTGGGAGAAGTTCACTAGCTGTTTTTACTGATGAACAGTCTTCTATGATTTTTGAGCCAAGATATTTCTCTTCATCCTGCACTCCTTTTGTCAACTAACCTTGAAAAATTAGCGGAAGAATTTCATATGTGGGATTCCTGATTATGTGGCCCGTGTTGTGTTTAGCTGTCAGGATTAATTCTCTCCGTTTAATATATAAACTTTATTGCGCACAAGTTGTGCAGTATTAGGATACATTAATCAATACAGAGGTCTATGATTGATTTCACACGATTTTTACACGACAGTACGTGATATCGGTCACAATGTTTACCACAGAGTTCACGTATGCACATCGAGTCCGGGTCGTGGTATGTCTTTGCGACCTACAGGTTTTGTGATGGTAGCCATGGACTGCCATGGAATTTACAAAATGTCTCAGCTCCTGGTTTGTGCCGGTCCATGCTCTGTTCATCATGGCCTCTGAAGAGTAGAACTCTGGCCATATCTCCTTATTTTTCTTCTACCTCTCTAACCGCAGTTTCTTCCAGTTGTCTGTACAGGGCAGATTGAATTTCCATCTCAGGTCCTCTATTAGAAATGTTTCTCTCGCGAGTTCGTACGCTAGTCTTGACTTGGTGTACTTTGAAATTCCCAGGGCTGCTTTCAAGAATCTGGCTTTCACTTTTTCCATTCGTATTAGGTCTTTATAGCTTAACTTTTCCCATGTTATCTCTATTCCGTATGTTAGAATAGGAACGATTTTGGCTTCAAAAAGGGCTATAGCTGTATCCAGGGAAAGTTTCCTTAATGACATGATGTCGTATATGGCTTTGGTTGCGGCAGCTGCTCGTTGTGTTGTGTGAATTCTGAATGAGTGTGCTGTTGTCTGGACCGTTACGCCCAGATATTTGAAGCTGTTCGTAGTTTGTAGAGGTTCATGTTTGAGGTAAATTGTTCAAGATATCATTCCGCGAACTATCAACAGACGAGGATATATCCCCATATAAAATGGTTCTAACAATTTTTACTGATGGTTTCAGCGTCCACATCTCCATGCCATACAGTAACAGAGGGTAGATATAGAATCGCACGTAACATATTCTTATTTTCAAACTAATTTAACGGCAATATTATACCTTCGCAGAAGAAAATATCTTGAGATGAATTGCAATCTTCATGAAGCGAAATAAATTGAAATGAGTTTGATTTCATGTGGCTACTGAAAGGATGGTTCAGAGCTTGTAAGGGAAACACTCAAAAGAGGATGGACGGCAGGTAAGGCTATTTTGGATGATGTGCAGAATAGTAAATAAGTTTTTTAAATGCAATTTGTTCGGGGGTCGACCTATAGAGATATTTTGCCCCTACTTGCACCACATGATATGAACCTGCGTATAAGTAGAATGGAGGCAGTGTAGAGTGTTGAATGTGAGGAAAGGAGCGTTAAGAACGACACAAACACCCAGTCCCTAGGCCACGGATATTAATCATTTTCAATCAAAAATCCCTGACCCAGCCGGGAATCGAGCACGGGGCCGTCGAGTGACAGGCTGACGCGTTGCCCCCTACACCGCGGGGCCGGACAGTATATGAGCGACCGCAAAAAGACGTCGACAATGTTGTGAGAAGGACAGAACACAACGGTGTGATGAGAAACGGGATGAAATGTCAGGTTGTGTTTCACTAAGAGGAAAAGTCCTCTCAGTGTTAATTACTGTGTTGGTACGGTGAAAGCACTTCACGGGAATCACTGTAAGTACCCAGGTGTTAAGTAAGGAGGTCCGAGCCGAGTCCTGGCATTGCATTGTGCCAGGTTCCTCACATTCATCTATCTCATCCGACCGACGGTATTAGAACACTCGAGGCCTAGAGAGTCTTTCATTTAGATGCCCTTCTTGGCCCTTGCCTTTCTTTGGCAGATACCTTCATTTTTAGAAGTGTTGCATTCCTTCCATTTTCCCCTCTGATTAGTGTTAATAGAGAATCGTTGCCTGGTTGTACTTCCTCTTAAAACAATAGTCACCACCTCCACCACTATTAAATAACGACAGACCTTTATTGGGGTAATCACATTAACGGGGTTATAAATAAAGGTTGCAGATCGCTTCATAGTGTTATGAGGGTATTTAGGGGTTGATGGATGTACAGGAGAGGGCACATAAGTCTCTGGTAAGACCCCATTAAAGTATGGCTCCAATATTTGGGACCCACACCAGGATTACTTGATATGAGAACTGGAAAAGATCCAATGGAAAACAGCACGATTTGTCCTGAGTTCCTTCCCACTAATATCCCTTTCCAATCCCATCGTCGCCGTAAGTCCTATCTGTGTCGATGTGACGTAAAGCAAATTGAAAAACTGACCGGGAATCGAATCCGGAGCCCTCTGAAACGAAGGCTACAACGTTCACCATGCAGGCAAGGAATCGGAGTTATTTCAATATCTGTCAAGTTTTTCCGACTGATCTTTGAGAGTCATAACACAAGTTATTATTATTATTATTATTGTCGTCGTGCGTACGACTTGAGCTGCAATGGGGACGACCACGGCGCAATGCCGCAAGGCACACCGAGGTGTAATAGCTACTGGGCGATCAGTGACTGCTGGATAGTGTTACTCTGCAGGGGAAAGTCGGTAGGCGAATAAAATTAGTATTAATCTGTTCGAAGGCCGCGTGCTTGAGTTATTAGGAGTCGCTAACCCAGATCTGTCACTGCACCACGAGCCGGTTATATCCAGCTGCAACAAACGTGTTCCCAGTGTACAATTAGCCTTCTAATTCCCAGGCACTTGAACAGTATAACAGGCATTTCAAAAATTGACAAACAAACTTGACAGTTGGTGGTGGTTATTGTTTTAAGACGAAGCACAAGTGGGCACCATCTTCAGAAATGAGCCGCGAGAAGAGTGGGCTTCGGATTAACTGCGACTAGATTTACTAGCTATACAGCTCTGCATTCGGGAGGCGGAGGGGCTGGTCTCAACCATCAACTGTTCTGAGAATTGTTTTCCTTTTCCATTCACCTAAACATTTTTTTTTTTTTTTTGCTAGGGGCTTTACGTCCCACCGACACAGATAGGTCTTACGGCGACGATGGGATAGGAAAGGCCTAGGAGTGGGAAGGAAGCGGCCGTGGCCTTAATTAAGGTACACACCGAGCTCGATAGCTGCAGTCGCTTAAGTGCGGCCAGTATCCAGTAATCGGGAGATAGTGGGTTCGAGCCCCATTGTCGGCAGCTCTGAAGATGGTTTGCCGTGGTTTCCCATTTTCACACCAGGCAAAATGCCGGGGCTATACCTTAATTAAGGCCACGGCCACTTCCTTCCAATTCCTAGGTCTTTCCTATCCCACCGTCGCCGTAAGACCTATCTGTGTCGGTGCGACGTAAATCAAAGAGCAAAAAAAAAAAAACATAAAGGTACAGCCCCAACATTTTCCTGGTGTGAAAATGGGAAACCACGGAAAACCATCTTCAGGGCTGCCGACAGTGGAGCTCGAACCCACTATCTCCCGGATTAAAGCTCACGGCTGCGCGACTCTAACCGCACGGCCAGCTCGCCCGGTGAATATGGTTCCAGGGACCCACACCAGGATTACTTGATACAAGAACTGGAATAGATCCCAAATGAAAGCAGCACGATTTGTTTTCGATGATTTCCGACAAAGGAGTAGTGTTAATAAACTGTTGCAAACTTTGGCATGGGAAGACTTGGGAGTAAGGAGACGAGCTGCTCGGCTAAGCGGCATGTTCCGAGCTGTAAGCGGAGAGATGACGTAGAATGACATTAGTAGACGAATTATCTAGAGTGGAGCTTTCAAAGGTACATACGAACATATGTTGGAATTTAAGTTAGGGCAAATATTCATTTGTAGGAAGGCAAATTAGGGATTGGAATAATCATGTATTGCCAAGCTGAGTGACTCAGACGGTTGAGGCGCTGGCCTCCTGACCCCAACTGAGCAGGTTCGAACCTGGCTCAGTCCGTTGGTATTTGATGGTGCTCAAATACGTCAGCGGCGATTTACTGGCACGTAAAAGAAATCCTGCGGGACTAAATTCCAGCACCTCGTCGTCTCCGAAAACAGTAAAAGTAGATAGTGGGTCGTAAGGCCAGTAACATTATTATTAATCATGTATTCGATAAATGTCCAACTTATTTGAAATTATTTAAGAGTAGATTTGGCGAACAATTGATAGGGAATTAGCCACATGTGTGACAGTCCTTAAAAACAGATCTGATTGATTGATTTGTTCCTGTTTGCCAGTCGTTGTACTTCGTCCCTTGATTCATCCTGTATCCGTTAAGAAGGACGTGCTGTCAGTGTGATCGTGGTAGAAAAATAAATTTGTCCTTATTCTCACTTATCCATCTCATGGTTTACCAGTTTATAGTGCTTTATTCGCTTAATCAGTTCCATCATTACCGAGCTCGATAGCTGCAGTCGCTTAAGTGCGGCCAGTATCCAGTATTCGGGAGATAGTAGGTTCGAACCCCACTGTCGGCAGCCCTGAAAATGTTTTTCCGTGGTTTCACATTTTCACACCAGGCAAATGCTGGGGCTGTACCTTAATTAAGGCCTCGGCCGATTCCTTCCCACTCCTAGCCCTTTCCGGTCCCATCGTCGCTATAAGACCTATCTGTGTCGGAGCGACGTAAAGCAACTAGCAAAAAAAAAAAATAAATAAATAAATAAATAAATAAATAAATGATAGTAAGAACTTGCATTTTTGTGACCCGATTACACATCCGTGATTCGTAACTGGAGACAGAGCGCAGAGGAGAGCTACCAAAATTATATCAGACATTACTATACGTTCACTGGGAACACGGAATAATGTTATTCTGAACGTGCAAATGTATAACAGATAAAGATAATTTTGTATTCAAGTAAGAATTATAAAGAACAGTTATTTCTTTCAAAGTTTGCAATTTGAACACGTCTATTTCAAGTGATTCGAATTAAAAATTAAAATTAAAAATAGAAAGCCTTACAGATGCAGCAATGCAAGTCAATCTCCTTGAAAAGACAGCCAACATGACAGGCTTGAGAATCTCTGCCGAGAAAACAAAATTTTTGACAAATATAAAAAGTGCCCCAAAGTTTTTAGCATCGGATATTGGTCGAATAGAAAAGGTAAAGAAATTCAAATATTTGGGTGAGACAATTCAAGAAAATGGTTTAGAAAAATCTGCTATAGAGGAGAGGATACAAAAGATGGAAAGAGCATACGGTATAACTAAGAATACTTACAACAAAAAGTGCTTATCAAGGAAACTTAAAATAAAGCACTACAACACAGTAGTGAAACCAGAATGCCTTTATGCCAGCGAATGTCTAGCACTGAACTACAAGCTTGATAAATTAGAAATATTAGAAAGAAGAATTATAAGGAAAATATTAGGTCCTCCAAGAATTGCAGAGTTTTGGAAATTAAGAAGTAACAATGAAATTTACCAGAACGTAGAAAACATATCAGAAACCATAAGAAAAAGGAGATTGCTATTTCTTGGACATATTTACAGAATGGATGACAATAGACTAACTAAACGAATCTTCAAGTACCTTTGGGAAAAGAAATCAACTACCACCTGGATTCAAGAAGTCAAAAAAGACCTGGAAAGGAACAACATACGAGAAGAAGAATTATTGGAAAGAAAGATTTTTAGGAAGAAAGTCTTACAAATGGAAGGATTCCAAGGGAGGAAGGAAAAGAAAACAGGCACAAAGTGGACTGAAGACAGGAAAAAGAAACACAGTGAAACAATGAAAGAATACTGGAAAAAAGGAAAGAACAACTAAGGAGGAACAATTGAAATTGTAACGTGGTCCTTAGAAGGCCGGAACGCAAGAAGAAGAAGAAGAAGAAGAAGAAGAAGAAGAAGAAGAAGTGATTAGAATTTCTTTCTTTCTTTCTTAATCTGTTTACCCTCGAGGGTTAGTTTTTCCTTCGGACTCTGCGAGGGATCCCACCTCTACCGTCCCAAGGGCAGTGTCCTGGAGCAGGAGACTTTGGGTCGGGAACACAAATGGCAAGTAGAGCCAGTACCTCGCCCAGGCGGCCTCACCTGGTATGTAGAACAGCGTTCTTGTGAGGGGTTGGGAAGGTAGGAAGGAATAGATAAGGAAGAGGGAAGGGAGTGGCCGTGGCTTTAAGTTAAGTACCATCCCAGCATTTGCCGGGAGGGGAAGTTGGAAACCAAGGAAAACCACTTCGAAGTTGGCTAAGGTGGAAATCGAACCCATCTCTATTCAGTTGACCTCCGGAGGCTGAGGGGACCCTGTTGAGCACTCGTACCACTTTTGAGAGTTCGTGGCAGGGGTGGCAGGTAATCACACTAACCACTACAGCACAAAGGCGGACGTGATTAGAATTTACAAACATAACATTCCCATTAATTTTCAAAATGAAAGAAAAAAGGATAATGTGGTTTTTGAACGTTTCTCCTGTTTCCTTGCCATTTCTCAATTTCCTGAGATTGGCTCAGCTTTACGGCCGGATGCTCTTCCTGACGCCAACCCTATGTGGAGGGATGTAATCACTGTTGTCTGGTTCTGTGGTGGTTGGTAGTGTAGTATGGTGTATGCAAATATGCATTAAGATGAACACAAACACGCAGCCCCCGAGCTAGAGGAATTAACCAGACAAATTGAAAATCCTCATCCCGACCGTGAATAGAACGCAGGTCTCCTTGAATCGAACCTCAATAGGTTGACCATTTCTTGGATTTCTTACCTAATGCTAATGCTAATTTTCATACCATATTCATTGCACCTATTTTCAAGTTCCAAGATATTAGACTACAGGCTTTCGGTACAATCTGCCATTAAGACCACGTCGTCAGCATAGGCCAGGCTGCTTACTACATTTCCACCTAACTGAATCCCTCCCTGCCATTTTATACCACTCAGCAGATGATCCATGTAAACTGCGAACAATAAACGTGAAATATTACAGCCTTGTCTAACCCCTGTAAGTGCCCCGAACCAAGAACTCATTCTACCATCAATTCTCACTGAAGCCCAATAATTGTAAACGTAAATGCCTTTGATTGATTTTAATAATCTTCCCTTAATCCCATACTCTCCCAGTATGGCGAATATTTTTTCCCTCGGTACCCTGTCATATGCTCTCTCTAGATCTACGAAACATAATCTCAACTGCCTATTCCTCTCGTAGCATTTTTCAGTTACCTGGCGCATACTAAAAATCTGATCCTGACAGCCCCTCTGTGGCCTGAAACCATACTGGTTTTCATCCAACTTCCTCTCAACCACTGATCGCACCCTCCCTTCCAAGATGTCAGTGAATACTTTGCCTGGTATATTAATCGATGAGATACCTCGATATTTGTTGCAATCCTTCCTGTCCCCTTATTTATAGATAGGTGCAATTATTATTTTGTCCAATCTGAAGGTACCTTACCAACACTACATGCTAATCTTATTATCCTATGAAGCCATTTCATCCCTGCCTTCCCACTATACTCCGCCATTTCGGGCCTAGTTTCATCTATTCCTGATGCTTTACGATAGTAGAGTTAATTTACCACCCGTTTCACTTCCTCAAGCGTAATTTCACCAACATCATTTTCCTCCTTCCCGTGAGCTCGGTTGTTCGCGACACCACGAGGAAGATTTCGTTTTACGTTCAGAAGATTTTCAAAATATTCCCTCCACCTGTCCAGTGATTCCCTGGGATCTATTATGAGTTCTCCTGAATTACCCAAAACACTGCTCATTTCCTTTTTTCCTCCCTTCCTAATATTCTTTATTAGCGTCCAGAAAGGTTTCCCTGCTGCTAAACCTAACCTGTCCTGTTTAACATCTTCCCACGACTTGTTTTTTGGATTCAACACCTATTTATTTCGCTGTTTCATCTACGCACAATTCCCTGTCCACATCAGCCCTTGTTTCGAACCATTTTCGATAAGCCTTCCTTTTACGTTCACAAGCTGCTCTCACTTCATCATTCCACCAAGATTCGCTTTTTCCCATCTTTACACAAAGATGTTCCCAGGCATTCCCTTGCTTTTTATACTACAGCATCCCTGTATGCCACCCATTCTTTTTCTATATCCTGAACCAGCTTACTGTGCACTGTTCGGAACTTTTATCAAATCATATCCATGTACTTCTGTCTAACCTCCTCGTCCTGGAGATTTTCCACCCTCATTCGTTTGCAGACAGATTTCACTTTCTCCATCCTAGGCCTAGAGATACCTCACTACAGATCAGATGTGGTCTGTATCATCGAAAAAGCCCCGGAATACCCGCACATTCCTAACAGATTTCCTGAATTCGAAGTCGGTTAAGATATGGTCTATTATGGATCTGGTACCCCTACCCTCCCATGTGTAGCGGTGTATAGCCTTATGCTTGAAGAATATATTTGTAATTGCTAAACTCACACTGGCAGAGAAGTCCGGCAAACGCTTCCCATTCCTATTAGCTTCCATATCTTCCCAACATTTACCAATCACCCTTTCGTATCCTTCAGTTCCATTTCCTTCTCTCGCATTGAAATCGTCCATTAGCACTATTCTATCCTTTCTGCTGACCCTGACTACGATATCACTCAATGCTTCATAAAACTTGTCAACTTCATCCTCATCTGCACCATCACATGGTGAATACACTGAGACAATTCTCGCTCTAATTCCTTGGACTGCCAAATCTACCCACAACATTCGCTCATTTACGTGCCTAACAGAAGCTATGTTGCGTGCAATAGTAATTCTGATGAAAAGCCCTACCCCAGACTCTGCTCTTCCATTTTTGACATCCGTCAAGTACACTCTATAATCTCCTATATCTTCTTTGTTATCTCCCCTTACCAGAATATCACTTACTCCTAGCACATCTTTGCTGACTCAGCCAGTTCTACTTTCTTTCTTTCTTTCTTTCTTCTATAAGCCCCATTAATGCGATAGCTCCCCACCGAATTCCATTTCGTTCGCCAGGTTGTTTCTACGGAGTCCCTCGCATGTCAAATGGGAGTGGGATTTCGTTACTCCCATAGGTCCGAGACTTGCTTATGTTCTGAACTCGGTATATTCCTGAAGCAGGATGCTACCCTACTTACACATAGTCCAAGCGAGGATCTCTCCTCCAACGGCTTAGGGACCCATGGTGGATTGTGTAGTTCCTAGCCACCTGAGCTAAAGGAGGGCCATGACTCAAAATATGTCTGAGATGCCCAATTCCATTTCGTAGCAACTGGTATCCCGATTCTCAAGACCACTTACTAGGCCACTCAGCTGTTGTCCATGGTTCACGAACTAGGACGTGACGACAGTAACCCACACCATGAATTATATAATAATTCTAATAATAATAATAATAATAATAATAATAATAATAATAATAATAATAATAATAATAATAATAATAATAATAACAATAATAATAATAATAATAACAGTAATCCTTTGGCATTTTAAACTGGTCTCAAACAGATCGAGAAAACATCAATAGCACAATCAGGACAATGCTTACTAAACACAAAATGATGCATCTTAATTCGAGCATAGAGAGTGTAACAATGCCGAGAAGAGAGGGGGGGGGGGAGGCAGAGAAATTCTTGATTTTATATCTCTACACAACCAACAAGTAATAAACCTGAGGAAATACTTTCATTGCTGGACAGATGACAGCATTCTGCATAAAGCTGTGGTTAAAGTAGATCTAAACTACACCCCTTTGAATTTACATGAACTTCTTCTTCTTCTTCTTTTGCTGCCGCATTTCCCCACACCTGTGGGGTCGCGGGTGTGAACTGTGTCACACATGTGAGTTTTGCCCTGTTTTATGGTCGGATGCCCTTCCTGACGCCAACCCTACATGGAGGGATGTAATCACTAGTGGGTGTTTCTGTGGTGGTTGGTAGTGTGGTATGTTGTCTGAATATGATGAGGAGATTGTTGGGACGGACACATACACCCAGTCCCCGAGCCAGAAGAATTAATCAGATGCGATTAAAATCCCGGACCCAGCCGGGAATCGAACGCGGGACCCTCTGAACCGAACGCCAGTACGCTGACCATTCAGCCAACGAGTCGGACTCTAAATTTACATGAATGAATGAATGAAAACCTACAACCTGTTTTCCAGTCGTTGACCGGGTCAGGGATGTAATGAATGAATCATATATAGGCTAGTATTACGATGGGGTCGCCACTCCCAAAGTGATATATTAATGACTGATAGATGCTATGAAATGAGAATGGAGAGTGTTGCTGGAATGAAAGATGACAGGGAAAACCGGAGGACCCGGAGAGAAACCTGTCCCGCCTCCACTTTGTCCAGCACAAATCTCACATGGAGTGACCGGGATTTGAACCACGCTATCCAGCGGTGAAAGGCCGACGCGCTGCCGTCTGAGCCACGGAGGCTCCTCTAAATTTACATGAATACTGCATAAATATCAAAGACACCAACATCTTGCACAGGGAAATGATAGAGAGATGGGCTAGTAAAGAACTTCATGGAAGGTACTACAACCAGAGCAATTATAACGTTGATAAACAAGTTTCAAACTCATGGCTGTCTAGGGGAGAATTATTTCCAGAAACTGGGGGATTCAACCAGGCGATCCAAGTCAAAGTGATCTTAACAAAGAGTTATAGGAAACACACCCTTAAAGATCCTACTACTAGGAACGACGAGTGCAAGAAATGCAACAGCAGCCCAGAAACCATTGAGCACAACATCAGCAAGTGCAGTCGACATCGTACACTTACAGACAGAATGATGTAGCCAAAGTTGTACATCAAGAAATTGCCCTGACCCGATCTTTGATCCAGAACAGAGCGCCTTACTACAAATACTCCCAGCTAAGTGTACTGGAAAATGAAAATTTTAAACTAAACTGGGATCGAACGATACAAACAGATGAAACAACTCCGCACAATAGACCAGACATAACATTAACACATAAAAAGAATCACCACACAAATCTCATTGACATCACTATCCCGCATGACCACAATATGAAATAGAAATACAGGGAGAAGTTCGATAAATACTGTACACTCCTCTGGCTATGGAAGTAGCAAGGATCTGGAAACAAGACAGAGTGACAATTCTTCCTTTTCTCCCATTGGACTCACACATAAATCATTTACAGAAAACTTAATCGAACTACAGCTCCCCATCTTCACTCAGAACGTGGCGCGAAAGGCTGCAATTTTGAAAACCTGCAACACATTCCTGAATGTTCAATACGGACCATAAATTGAAAAGGCTGCAACCTCTACAACGAAGAGAAGGCGTATATTGTAAATTTATACAAATTATGATTGACCTCTATTTCTTATATGTAAAATATCGAAATACGAACTATATTACCAACTATAAAGTTGTGAAATAAATAATAATAATAATAATAATAATAATAACAATAATAATAATAACAATAATCATGTACGCTTCTGTGGTATAGTGGTTAGTGTGATTAGCCGCTAACCCCGGAGATCCGGGTTCCATTCCCGGCTTTGCCACGAAATTAGAAAAATGGTATGGGGTCCACTCAGCCTAGGGAGGTCAACTGACTACAGGGGGGGTTAGATTCCCACCTCAGCCATCCTCGAATTGGTTTTCCGTGGTTTAACATTTCTTCTCCAGGCAAATGCCGAGATGGTACCTAACTTAAGGCCACGGCCGCTTCCTTCCCCCTTCCTTGTCTATCCCTTCCAATTTCCCCCCCCCCACACAAGGCCCCTGTTCAGCATAGCATGTGAGGCTGCCTGGGCGAGGTACTGGTTCTCTTCTCCAGTTGTATCCCCCGACCCAAAGTCTCACGCTCCAGATACTGCCCTTGAGGCGGTAGAGGTGGGATCCCTCGCAGAGTCCGAGAGAAAAACCAACCCTGGAAGGTAAACAGATTATGGAAGGAAGAAAGAAAGAAAGAAAATAATAATAATAATAATAATAATAATAATAATAATAATAATAATAATAATAATAATAATAATAATAATAATAATGACAATAATGATAAATAATGGTGTCCCATTTTCACACCAGGCAAATGCTGGGGCTGTACCTTAATTAAGGCCACGGCCGCTTCCTTCCACTTCCTAGGCCTTTCCAATCCCATCGTCGCCAAAAGACCTATCTGTGTCGGTGCGACGTAAAACAAATAGAAAAAAAATAATGACAATGATAATAATTATTATTCTTATGATAGTAATAATAATGATAATAAAAATGAAAACCTACAACCTGTTTTCCAGTCAGTGACCGGGTCAGGGATGGAATGAATGAGGCCCCCATCTTGCGGCGAGGATCGGAATTGTGCCGTTTCCCGAGGCCTGTCACACTCCGCTGGGGCAATGATTAATGACTGACAGATGAAATGAAATGATAGTGGAGAGTATTGCTGTAATGAAAGATGACAGGGAAAACCGGAGTACCCGGAGAAAAACCTGTCCCGCCTCCGCTTTGTCCAGCAGAAATCTCACATGGAGTGACCGGGATTTGAACCACGGGACGCAGCGGTGAGAGGCCGACGCACTGCCGCCTGAACCACGAAAGACTTACAGTGATGATGATAATAATAATAATAATAATAATAATAATAATAATAATAATAATAATAATAATAATTGTACCGGCCGGTACACCTCCACGCCGCTAGTTCAAATATTGCGCCAATTGAAACTCCTCTACTGGAGAAACTCTGAACTTTAAAAAACTATATCAACTCAACAGTTCTCAGAAGATGTCACTGTGTGAATTTTGATGTGTTTTTGTTTGTCATTGATCAAGAAGTGTGGACATTCTCTTATAGATGTCACTGCCTAAAAAACTATGATCATGCACCCTGGTGTGAAGTGAAGGAACGTTTGGAAGAAATTTTGTATTCATAGGTTTTGTCTTTATTAAATTTTGTTCTGTCATTGGAGGGTTGGCAATATTAAGCCCTTCTTTCCGCCTGTTTTGAAGCTAACCAATCAATAATTTCTGTCATTAATTTCCCTCCAATCACAGGTTTCTTCTTCATTTTTGGACGTGTAACTTTTACTTGACCAATAAACGGTAGTGGGCGTGGCTGTTTCATTCATGAGAGGTCTCGAATCTTCCACGAGGGTTTAAAAACTGCTAATTTTCTTGTCTCTTCGCCACTCGTATAACATCTAGCGTAGTGTATGGAAGTATAGCAGGGGGCGGGAAGCGCCTCTTTCATCAGGAAGCAACTTCTCACAAGGTAATGGCCGTTTAACATCTTTCTCTTCCTTGCTAGCTCAGCAGTTTAACCCACGGGGCAGGTTCGAAACCTTTAATATGTAACCATGTAAACCTTTTCCTTTCTTTGTGAAACTTCATATATCTTTAACTGTAATTCGGGGATAGAGAGTGCTTTACCCTCTCGAGTTCCCCTTCATTTTGAAGTTGAGGTGACGACGTTTTCATAACCGTTTCTACTCTTCCTTAATGTGTTAAAGTTTGCTCATACGAGTCACCTCCCTAGCTTGGGAATAGCCCCTGTTTCATCGCCCTAATGCCCTTTAGGTTTTAAGCATTCATTTCTAGGAGTGCAAGTCCACGCCTCCATTCAATTTGTGTTTCGGGCCATTTACTTAGCCCGTTCTTTTCCGCAACGGCCCAATAGTTTGGGTACTAGATACCCCTGTTTCAAATTTTGTAAGTTGTGCCTTGGTGGCGAGTGATGGTAATTTTCTGATATTGCCTTGAATAGGCTTGGAAAAGTGAGAGCACGTCAGCTCTTTTCAAGTGTTGTAAAAGTGCCTCTGGGATGATATTGTAAATTGGGAGCAAGTGCTCCATGTATTAGCTGATTTCTGCCCTTTGAACAAATTGGTGCTCGTTTGTAAATTTCAGCTGGGAGCTCAGAAATTGTAAAACTAGGGGTTTGAAGCCCAAGAGAGTTAAAGTTCTCAAATCTTGGATTTTTCTATTTTGTACCTGAAATGTCATTGTTATCTCATTAAGTGAAAAATTGTTAAGTTTGTTGTTTTCAAAAATATAACCTTCAGTTTAAACTTTAAATTCATTCTTGACATTATAGTTAGACCCATTCATCCCGGCACCTTCTTTCACCTCTGCTGGTCCACGGGTAACCCCGTAACAAGTGGTAGCGGAGCGTGGTTGAATTCGTCTCATTTAAGCCCCTTTTGACGACTAAACATTGGATTCGATTTGTACTCTAACAATTTTCTCAGTCGCTGGAATTTTCTTTTCCTATTTTCTAAATTTGTAAACTTCTGTCATCATGTCCGGTCCCCGCGAAGATTTCATGTTGTAAGAGGCTAGTAAGAGAGGAGCAAGAATATGTACTCATTCTCCCGTCTTCTAAGACCAAAAACATAACCGACGAAAGATTAGCGTGCGAAGACGATACAAAGTTTGTGCCTGGAAGGCTTGGGAGAAAGGAGACGAGTTGCTCGACTAAGTGGTATGTTTCGAGGCGTCAGTGGAGAGATGGTGTGGAATGGCATTGGTAGACGAATAAGTTTGAGTGGTGTTTTTGAAAGGAGATAAGATCACAATATGAAAATAAGTTGGAATTCAAAGGGACAAATTGCGGCATATCTTTATTTAATGGAAGAGGAGTTAGGAACTGGAATAATTTGTCAAGGGAGACGTTCAATATATTTCCAAATTCTTTGCAATTATTAAGAAAAGACTAGGTAAGAAAAGATAGGAAATGTTCTACCTGGCGTTTGTTCTAAATGGAGATCAGTGGTGATTGATTTATTGATTTATTGATTGATTGATTGATTCTATGCTTTTCCGTGGAACGGAGAAAATGTAAGAGTGCAAAGATTTTTGAAATAAAACTTTGGTTTGACTCCTTTTGTTAATCTTTCTTTCTTTCTTTCTTTCTTTCTTTCTTTCTTTCTTTCTTTCTTTCTTTCTTTCTTAATCTGTTTATCATCCAGGGTTAGTTTTCTCTAGGACTAAGCCAGGGATCCCACCTCTCCCGTTTCAAGGTCAGTGTTCTGGAGCGTGAGATTTTGGCGTCTGGGGGATACAACTGGGGAAGAGGACCAGTACCTTGCCCAGAAGCCTCACCTGCTATGCTGAACAGGGGTATTGTGGAGGGATGAGAAGATTGGAAGGGACAGACAAGGAAGAGGAAAGGAAGCGGCCGAGGCCCTGAGTTAGGTATCACACCGGCATTTGCCTGGAGGGGAAGTGGGAAACCACGGAGAATCATTTCGAGGATGGCTGAGGTGGGAATCGAAGCCCCTCTGCTGAGTTGATCTCGCAAGGCTGAGTGCACCACGTTCCGGCCACCGTACCACTTTTCAAATTTCGTGGCAGAGCCGGGAATCGAACCTGGGCCTCTGGCCTTTTGTTAATACTATATTTTATCCTCCAGAATATCATCACATATTGTACGTGCAGCGAATATTGGGATGTAACAGCGGTACTGTATATATGGCAGCTTTCCAGACCTTAGTGCCGTGATTTACGAGTGATCTACCTACGCGTACACCTGTTGATCACCTCAATCTATCTCGTGATACGAATGGTGTACTACATACTCTAACAAGGACGACATTGGCAAGGAGTCATAAATTTGAACAGTTACATTGACCGAGTACCGAGTCTTGCCCATGTATACTCCACGAACATACGTACCTACGCTTAACATGACAGAAACAGTTACTACAACATTTTACTTTGTAAAAGAACTACATCAGGCTCATAGTTGTTTAAGGAAAACAGAAAAAAACCCACTACAGTTACATAATGATTTTATAGACTAATTAATTCGTTGTTCTGATTTATGTTTTCGATGTACGTAATAATAAATATGACTTGCTGACAAGATTTTTTCAATCTATCACCACTGATCTGCATTTAGGGCAGTCGCCCAGGTGGTTGATTCTCTATCTGTTGTTTTCCTAGCCTTGTCTTTAATGATTGCAAGAAAAACTGTAATTTATTGATCTTCTCCCTTGGTAAATTATTCCAATCCCTAATTCCCCTTCCTATAAACGAAATTTGGCCCCAATTTGTTCTCTTGAATTCCAACTTTATCTTCATATTGTGATCTTACCTACTTTTAAAGACACCGCTCAAACGTATTCTTTTACTAATGTCATTCCACGCCATCTCCCCACTGACAGCTCGGAACACACCACGTAGTCGAGCGGCTCATCTCCTTTCACCCACGTCTTCCCAGCCCAAACACTGCAATATTTTCTTAACGTTACACTTTTCTCCAGTTCTCGAATCAAGTAATCCAGGTGTGGGTCCCATAGATTGGAGCCATGCTGTACTTGGAATCTTACCGGAGACTTACATGCCCTCTTCTTTACATTCTTACTACAAACCTTAAATGCCCTCATAACCCTAAATTACACCATTGAAGGTGTTTCCTAATTCTATGTTTGAAGCTGTCGCATAAGTATCTGAAAAGTAATTCACTGTGTGAAAACCTTACACAAATTTCACCCTATTCAACCTTTTCTAAAACAATTTTACCTTTAAATAGATGAGATACGAGGAAATATCATAGGGCCAGCCATTTAGATCGCTAAATGAGGCCAGAAGCGACCTTTCGTACAATCCGTTTTTCGATATGATGCACCGTTCAGCAGCAGTTATTCTGTAAATGAAGGTGAACATGCATACACTTCCGTATGTCGATCTACATTTTTTCATTTAAGTCGATTTGTAGCGATCTAGAAGGGGTGTGTCTGACATTGTAATTAATACTTTACAAATCGATAGTGACTGTCAGCAGGAGGGCGTCTGCTGTTGTAATCAGTACTCCTCACACCGACTTCAACTGGCAGTTGACTCCAACGCCGGTGTACCATTGTAATGAATAATTCCCTTCTCGATTTGACTAGCAGAAGGCAAGGGAACGTGCCTTTTTTCAAAACTCTTTTACCTGATTCTCTTTATCATTAGGTGTAGGTGCCCCCTTGCAAGGGTGCCCGCGATAATAAACAAATTTACCCATCAAAATGTGACTGACGTTACGCATAGTGAATTGCGGTAGACAAGTGGACCTGTCGTTATCATCACAACTCCGAAACTCGCACTTTACATTGGAAACAACGTCTGCGGACCTCCCTATGCTTTTTGTCGGATAACACCAAGAGACATACAATTTAAAAATTCGTATTATCTTCATGTACAGTAATTTACTTCGATAAAAGTGGGATAGCAGCGTGAGGTAAGTTTCCCTGTAGAGTTCCGAAAGAAGAGAAGAAGGAAAGAAAAGAAGAAGGAAAGAAGGAGTCAAAATAATGGACCAAAACTCATGTTCCTTAATTACAGCTTCTTCTTCTTTTGCTTCTCCTTTATCTGTTTACCCTCCAGGGTCGGTTTTTCCCTCGGACTCAGCGAGGGATCTCACCTCTACCGCATCAAAGACAGTGTCCTGGAGCTTCAGACTCTAGGTCGGAGGATACAAATGGGGACGATGACCAGTACCTCGCCCAGGCGGCCTCACCTGCTATGCCGAACAGGGGCCTTGCGGGGGATGGGAAGATTGGAAGGGATAGACAAGGAAGAGGGAAGGAAGCGGCCGTGGCAATAAGTTAGGTACCATCCCGGCATTTGCCTGGAGGAGAATTGGGAAACCACGGAAAACCACTTCCAGGATGGCTGAGGTGGGAATCGAACCTACCTCTACTCAGTTGACCTCCCTAGGCTGAGTATACCCCGTTCCAGCCCTCGTACCACTTTTCAAATTTCGTGGCAGAGCCGGGATTCGAACCCGGGCTTCCAGGGGTGGCAGCGAATCACACTGACCACTACACCACAGAGGCGGTCGAATTACAGCTTCTCTTCCACGAAATCTTAATAAACCATTGATGTTGTTAAGTTATCTGCCCCCTCTGGCGCTTTGGCTTCGTGGCCCTGCTCTTTCTTTTGATGATTCCTTCATTCTTCGGAGTGTTGGACCTCTTCCATTTCCCTTCTGATTACTGTTAATAGAGGATGGTTGGCCAGTTGTACTTCCTCTTAAAACAACAATCACCACCACGGAATGGTCAGCGTACTGGCCTTCGGTTCAGAGGGCCGTGAGTCGGAGATTTTAATCGCGTCCGTTAATTCCTGCAGGTCGGGGGCTACGGGTTTGTGTTTGTATTCATACGCATCTTCAAATATATACAACACATCACACGCAACAGTGAATATATCCCTTCACATACGCTTGGTGTTAGGAAGGGCATACGGCCGCAAAACTAGGCTAAGTCCATGCAAAGTGCTGCACCAGGTAATTGCGAAAAGGTTATACAGTAAAGAAGAGAAGAGAGTATTTGTTAAATATTCTTCCCAGAGGCTGGGTGGATCCTCAAACAAGACATAGTAAAAGGCACGGCTAACATAATACTCATTTGGAGGTTTATGAAGGAGTTATTTCACAGTTTTTTAAAAATTTCATTCTTAATTATCTTTTTTTTGTTAGTTGATTTACGTCGCACCGACACAGATAGGTCTTATGGCGACGATGGGACAAGGAAGGGCTAGGAGTGGGAAGGAAGCGGCCGTGGCCTTAATTAAGGTACAGCCTGGTGTGAAAATGGGAAACCACGGAAAAACATTTTCAGGGCTGCCGACAGTGGGGTTCGAACCTACTATCTCCCGAATACTGGATACTGGCCGCACTTAAGCGACTGCAGCTGTCGAGCTCGGTTCCTTAATTATCATGATTGTTCAATTGTGTATGCATGTTGGGTATTCAGCCCGAAGGCTGGTTGGATCCTCAACAGGTCCACCATTAGCAGTCATATATTGATTAGGTGTCACTGAATAGACGTACTAGGGAAATGAGGAGTGAGGTAGTTTCCCGTTGCTTTCCTCACTGGGCCAGAAGTTCCTATTGCATATCAGTCTGCCAAGCCCACTGAAATGCGTGAACCAACCGACCCTATGAGCGACATTTTCACACCATTCATAGCAGGGACTGGCTGCATAAGGAATGGCATTACTAGCATTGCTCATACTGCAGCCACTTTCATATTGTCAAAGCCAAGCATAAGACTGAGACAGGTCTCTAGCCCATACCAGAAGACATAGTGCACTGTAAACACTACATCTTTCCAGCAAAGGCACATTGTTCAATTATTTTAACAAAATATTTCCAATGAGTGTAGATGCATTCCTCTCAACTGTAGCATAGACAAGTATGAAGTTGACACCAACACGCTAGATGTCACCACTATCGCTGTTCGCACCCACTCAATGCTGTTGAGATAGAGCTGTCCGGTATTGGTGTATTAAAGTATTTGGCCGAGACCCATTCTGCATCTACCGACGATCTGCCAATATATTACGTAACGTTTTAATGTTTAAAGAAATTAAGGCCGCTATTAGCCGTGGGCGACTAGTGGCACAACTAGTTGCTCTGGCGAGTCACGGACCATTGTCCATTGGATCAAATGGAGCCTATTAGCCGCGGGCGACTAGAGGCGCAACTGAGCAACTAGTGGCGCAACTAGTCGCCCTATGTGCTTGCGTGCGCATACGGAACATCACTCGAGGTTGTGCAATATGCAAAAGCCGCCAAGTCCAATTTCTGACATTTTGAAGCTGTATACGCCATTATGTGCGCAATGGAGAATTCTTTGGTTATCTCTTATTACTCGTGTTACGGAGTTATCCGTGGAAGTCAGAGGTGAAAGAAGGTCCGGGCTGGAATGGGTCTAACTACAAGTTCGAAAGATGAATTAAAATTTCAACAAAGGTTATATTTTCAAAACTTAATAATGGTGACATAGAATTGAGAGCGTACACAAATACTTTAATACACCAATACCGGACAGCTCTATCTCAACAGCATTGAGTGGAGTGCGAACAGCGACGGTGGTGACATCTAGCGTGTTGGTGTGAACTGCATACTTGTCTATGCTACAGCTGAGAGGAATGCACTACACTCATTGGAAGTATTTTGTTAAAATAATTGAATAATCATAATAATTAAGAATGAAATTTTAAAATATGAAATTCCTCCTTCATAAACCTCCAAACGAGCATTATGTTAGCCGTACCTTTCGCTATGTCTTAAAAAATATAAAGCAGAATCTGTTTGAGGATCTACCCAGCCTCTGGGGAAAATATTTAATAACTACACTCTTCTCTTCTTTCTAGCCTTTTCTCAATTACATAGCGCAGGATTTTGTATGGACTTAGCCTAGTTTTCCGGCCGGATGCCTTTCATAACACCAATCATATGTGGAGGGATATATACCGTACTCACTATTGCGTGTTTTTATGGTTGTTTTCCGTATGATGTGTTGTATATACTTCAAGATGAGTATGAATACGAACATAAACCCGTAGCCCTCGATCTACAGGAATTAACAGACGCGATTAAAATCTCCGACTCAGCCGGGAATCGTACCAGGGCCCTCTGAACCGAAGGCCAGTACGCTGCCCATTCCGTGGTGGTGATTATTTTAAGAGGAAGTACAACTGGCCAGCCATCCTCTACTAACACTAATCAGAAGGGAAATGGAAGAGGTACAACACTCCGAAGAATGAAAAGGGGGAGGGGGGTGGCGGCACGAAGCGCTAACCATCCAGCCAAAGAGCCAAAGGGGGCAGATAACAACATCCATGATTTATTAAGATTTTGGGAAAGAGAAGAAGCTGCAATTAAGAAACAGTAGTTTAGTCCATTATGTTGACTTCTTCTTCTTATTATTTTTCTTCGGTACGGCCGATCTTCCCGAACTGTACAGAGCAACTTGCTGCTATCTCGCTTTTGCTGTTCTTTGAATTTTCTGTTTTACTTCTGAAGACAGAAATACATAATATATATAACACATATTTGGGTAACGCGAGTGAACTACGATGTTCCTGACAACGATGAAGCGTTCAGAATTTCCTAAAGTCTCTTTCACAAATGTATGCATGAAGAATTACCATACACACGTATTAAATTAGTTGGACTGGTGCTCAAGCTTATGCCAATAATACTCTGAAATAATCTTCTTACGCAGGGCTGAGTGGTTCAGACGGTTGATACGATGGCCTTCTGATCCAATTTAGCAGGTTCTATCCTGGCTCAGTCCGGTGGTATTTGAAGGTGCTCAGATACGTCAGCCTCGTGTAGGTAGATTTACTGGCATGTAAAAGAATTCCTGCGGGACTATATTCCGGCACCTCGGCGGCTCCGAAAACCGTAAAAGAACTTAGTGGGACGTAAAGAAAAGTATTATTATTATTATTATTATTATTATTATTATTATTTTCTTACAGTAAAAGAAAAGGTGACTGGATTCGAAACTCATGGCCTTCAACTTTCAATTTCAAGACTACCGCGATAACCATTACGCTATAGGCCCACAGGTTTTTGGTTGTGAAATTTATGGCACTGTTTAACAATATGGACCCTCAAGCTTGTGTATACTAGAGTTGCATATTTGTAGGGTATTTGATTGAATTCTTAATATAAGGGGCATAGAATGTAACCTCAACACAGATGCGAGGTCATTACTTTTTTTAATACGTGCGGTCCTTATCAGTTCCCATGCCCATTATCTTGCTGGGTAATTTGTTCAGCGCATAACACTTTTCTTGGAATATAACTGCAATGTAAGATTATTTAATGACAAACACCGATACGTTATAAACAACACGGCAGTGCGCCAATAATCATAGAGATGGCAATATGTTTTTGAAGAGTTGGTCACACCAAGCCATGTAGGTAGCAGTACTATCGGCTTTCTCGCTGAAAACAGCAAGCTGTCCGGTATTATCATATTAAAGTATTTGGCGTACAACAAATAACAACCAGTTAAATCAGGTACAAGGCAACTTTACAAATTCTGGGCTACGAGCCCCAAAGTCTGAGCTCACAGCTCACACCCACAAATTACCAAAGGGCAGAAAACCCCTTCATTACATGGAGCTCTTGCTCCCGCTTAGTAATACCAAGCCTCCTAGAGGCACCTTCCAAAATACCAGAAAGAGCTGGCCTGCTCTCAATTTTACAAGCCTATCAAAGGCCACAACAAACTTTACTTCTAACTGCCCTCAAGGCACACAAAGAAACAGGGGCATGTAATACCCAACCTACAGGGCCTTCGCATGCAGAAAACAAAACATCAGGTCAAGTTACTGGCCCAAAGTACAGAAAGGACTGGAGGCGTGAGCTTGCACTCCTAAATACACATTTTAAAACCTAAGTGGCTCTAGGCCGACACACAGGGGCTAATCCCAAGCTAGGGAGGTGACTCGTATGAGAAAACTTTAATACATTAAGGAAGAGAAGAAACGGTTACGAAAACGTAGTCACCTCAATTTAAAATGAAGGGGAGCTCAAGAGTGTAAAGCACTCTCTATCCCCGAATTAAATTTCAAGAAAACTGAAGTTTACCAGGAAAAGGGTTTACATGTTGAATAGTTTACATATGAAAGGTTTCGAACCCTCCCCGAGAGTTAAACTGCTGAGCTAGCACGAAATAAAGATGTTAAAAGGCCATTACCTTGTTGGAGATCTGTTGCCCGAAGAAAGAGGCGCTTCCCGCCCCCTGCTACATGTCCACACACTAAGCTAGATGTTACTGACGTGGCCCGGAGACAAGAAAATCAGCAGTTTTTATACCCTCGTGGAAAGTTCGAGACCTTTCATGAATGATAACAACCCGCCCTCAAACTTTTATTGGCTACAGTACACAGTTACATACAAAATTGGAGAAGAAAGCCCCGATTGGCCGAAAATTAATTACAGAAATTCCTGATTGGCTACATTCAAAACAGGCGGAAAGAAAGGATTAATATTGCCAACCCACAAATGACAGAACAAAATTTAGTAAAGAGAAAACTTATGAATACAAAATTTCTCCAAGAAGGTTCATTCCATCACACCAGAGCGCATTCTCATAGTTTTTGGTCGAGACATCTGTTAGAGAATGTCCACACTTCTTGATCAATAAAAAACAAAAGTAAATCAAAAACACACAGTGACATCTTCTGATAACCAGTAGAATTAGTTCAGTTTGTAAAGTAGAGGAGTTTCAATTGGCGCAAGATTTGAACTTGCGTCGTAGAGGTGTACCGCCCGGTACAACTCGTAAGAAAAACCAGCCATTTTGTTATAAATGCATGTAGAAATTTGCAGTTTCAAGCAATAATCGCCAAGTCCACAGGAGCCAATGAAACTGCTCATCCGTCTCACGTGACATAGTTCATAGGTTACATTTCACAGGTGTTTATCAGTGTTCCGAGGTATCTGTGGAACAGCAGATGTGAAAGAAGGTGCGGGCTGGAATGGGTCTAACTACGAGGCCGAAAGATGAATTAAAATTTCAATAAAGGTTATATTTCCAAAATTTCAAAAACATAACAAGATTTAACAAATTTTCACTAGGTGAAATAACAATGAAAATCAGGTACAAGTATAATTTTACAAACGAAAGCACAAGTTTCGGAGCCTTTACAAGTTCTGGGCTTCGAGCCCCAAATTTCACAATCCTTGGGCAATTAGCCCACCTTTACACATTTGTTCAAAGGGCAGAAAACCCCTTCATACAAAGGAGCATAAGCTCCAAAAACCATATCGGGCCTCCTAGAGGCACTTTATCACATCAGAAAGAGCTGACCCGCTCTCAATTTCTCACGCCTATCAAAGGCCACAACAAACTTTACCATCAACTGCCGTCAAGGTACACTTACAAAGAAACAGGGGTATCTTGCACCCAACCTACGGGGCCTTCGTTGAAAAAGAATAGGTTAAGTTAATGGCCCAAAATACAAAAAAAGAATGGAGGCGAGAACTTGCACTCCTACAAACACTTTTATAACCCTAAGAGGCACTAGGCCGGTGACAAAGGGGCTATTCCCAAACTAGGGAGGTGACTCGTATAAGAAAAATTTAAGACATTACTGAACGGAAGAGTAGAAAATCAGTTACCAACGAAGTCACCTCAAGACCAAAATGAAGGGGAGCTCGAGAGGGTAAAGCACTCTCTATCCCCGATTTACAGTTAAAGTAACATGAAAATTTTACATCAAAATGGTATAGGTTACATCAAAAGGTTTCGGACCTTCCCCGAGGATTAAACTGCTGAGCTAGCAAGAAAATAAAGATGTTAAACGGTCATTACCTTGTTGAAGAGCTGCTGCCCGAAGAAAGACGCGCTACCCGCCCCCTGCTACACTTCCATACACTATACTAGATGTTGTTCGAGTGGCCGAGAGACAAGAAAATCAGCACTTTTTATACCCTCGTGGAAGATTCGAGACCTTTCATGAATAATTAAGACACACCCACATGCGTTTATTGGTCGGCTAAATGTTACACATCAACATTGAAGAAGAAACCTTTGATTGGTGGGAAATTAATTACAGAAATTACTGATTGGCTAAGTTCAAAACAGGCGGAAAGAAAGGATTAATATTGCCAACCCATCACTGAAAGAACTAAATTTAGTGAAGACAAAACTTATGAATACAAAATATCTTCAAAAAGGTTCTTTCACTTCGCACCAGGGTGCATTATCATAGTTTTTGTAGAGACGTCTGTGAGAGAATGTCCACATTTCTTGATAATTAGTAAACAAAAACAGTTCGAAATTAACACAGTGACATCTTCTGAGAAACTGTTGAGTTGATTCACTTTTTAAAGTTCAGAGTTTCTCTTGTAGAGGAGGATTTATTGGCGCAAGATTTAAAACTGCGGCGTAGTGGTGTACCGCCCGGTACAATCAGGTCGTAAGATCACATACATTTGTTTAAATTATCAAGAAATATATTAATAACATGGAAGATTGTTCTGTTAAAATAATCCCATGTCAAATCAAGAGAATAATAATACTGAGAAAAACAACCAGCGGAGTTACAGTTCAGGGTGAGGCACATTTCCGCACTGATCTATATATCGCTAAAAATATTCTCAAGAAGGGAAAGAGATTTGAAAACACTACTCTTAATATTCTTCCAAATGGTGTCCAAGTGAAATAAGAAAAGCTCACGAACATAGATAACCTACTGAAAAAGTAATGGAATGGAGAACCTCAAATTCTACAAGGACGTCATCGATGCCTCCGATGAAAATCTACCTGAATTAGTGGAAGATGAGCCTGCTTGTGAAGGGAATGGGAGTGAATGTGTGCCTGATCTGAGAGTTTAAAACAATGTGAATGTTTTTCGATTGTCAAGATCTATTTAGTGAACCAAAACTAATTCAATTAAACATTATTCTTGAATTTGCACATGTAAAAAAAGCTTTCTATTGTTTAAATAAGTCATTGTTAACGCAAAATACTTGATTGCAGAGACTTAGATTCTCATTCATCCACATTCATTTACAAGACAGAATTTTGAATTGATTATTACTATCATGTTCCAACCAAAACCCTCCAAGTCCAAAATAAAATTAACATTTACAGCAAAAATAATAGGTATATGTTTATTTTTCTCTGCTCATATTATCCCCAAACCCCCTACATATCTTTTGTCCAATATGCGCACATAAGAATAAATTGTAAAGCAGAGGCACGTTTTCTCAATTTCTGAAAATTTTGTCAATGTGGATTTGGTGGTTTTTGCATCTTATGACCTCATATTTCATTAACTTGTTGGTGCTAGACTGAATATTTTACTCGTTCATGCGCATTACCAAATTGTGATAGTTCTTTTAATGAACATGGAAACTTCAAATAAACTAGCACAAAAAATGAAGATGACAAAACTGTTTGAAAGTAGAATACTGATCCAGTAAGTGCCTGTGCGGTTGGGATCACTTAGCTATCCGCTTGCATTCCGCAGATAGTGCGTTCGACCCCACTGTCGGCAGCCTGAAGATGGTTTTCCGTGGTTTCCTATTTTCACACCAGGCAAATGCTGGAGTTGTACCTTAATTAAAGTCGCTGACCCTTACTTCCCACGCCTAGCCTTTTCCTATCCCATCGGCGTCATAAGAGCTATCTGTGTCAGTGCGACGATAAGCAGTTTGTAAAAAAAAAAAAAAAAAAAAAAAAAAAAAAAAAAAAAAGTCGAATAAATACTGAAGAATTAATATTTGAGGTTGAAAGAAAACCGGCCATTTGAGACTCCAGCATCGAAACTTAGAGAGACAAAGTAGAAAAAAGTGAATTCTTGGAAAAACATTTGAAAGAACTTCATTCCAGAATTCGAAGATAAACCCCTGGGCGAGAAGAAAGTTCTATAGGTAATTTTTATCTATTCAATGTACAAATGTGTAACAATAAAAATTCGATATCATTTAAATTTGTACCATTGTTTCTTTGTCTTGCTATGTTAGTGAATTATAGCTCAGATGGATTGGGTAAATTGAAGAGTAAATAACGTTCTGTAGATCTGAAGTTTTCTTCTTCTTCTTTTCCTACTGCTTTTGCCACACCTGTGGGGTCGCGGGTGCGAACTGTGTCGCACGTGTGGATTTGGCCCTGTTTTACGGCCGGATGCCCTTCCTGACGCCAACCCTATATGGAGGGATGTAAGCACTATTGCGTGTTTCTGTGGTTGTTGGTAGTGTGGTATGTTGTCTGAATATGAAGAGGAGACTGTTGGGACGGACACAAATACCCAGTCCCCGAGCCAGAAGAATTAATCAGAAGCGATTAAAATCCTCGAATCGGCCGGGAATCGAACTCGGGACCCTCTGAACCGAAGGCTAGTACACTGACCATTCAGCCAACGAGTGTAGACCTGAAGTTTTATTTAGAAAAATCTTAAATATTATTAACACATTAATTCAAGTTGTACAATAAACATATATTGCTTGTTTTTACTTACCTTATTTACTACTAGCTACTAGCATTACTAGTTACTAAAATTATTTTCATCGCAAAGTAAATATTTTACAGAAATAATTTTATATAAAATAACATTCATGTTCTTCTAATTAGAATTATTTTAAATATATTTCGTTAGGAAGAAACAGCCCGCAACCACTATGACACCGTCAATAACTAATGTATATATGTGTGTGTGTATGTATGTCCATCCCTTGTCCCATTTCTCTACGGGTCGTGTATGAAGTGAGATGAATCTTCGCAGGTAGTTCTTACGACCGGGTGCCCTTTCTGACGCCAACCTCGTCAAAGGGCTAATGAGTCAGTTACTAATGATTAACTAAAATAATGTGCGATGGGCTCGAATAATAAGATTTTTCAAAATTACGGTTAAATGTAAAATACTTATTATGAGAAACAAAGTAACGACTATGGCATGACTTACCTCAGTGTGGGGACCAATTTTTCTTTTGCGGGCAAACGCTTGTTTAGTCCTGTGTTAATTCGTGTTATATATTGTAACGTGTTGGTTGGGTAGATAAATAAATAAATGAATACAGAACCTGGTAGCGTCCTATTTCTAAGATATATTAACTTAGCACTACTACAGATTTACACACACACAGAGTCATCGATTATTTACACTACACTCACTCAGCCACTCAGTCACACTCGTTAGCGCTTTCACGGTCCACAGCCTACACGTCAGTCTCGCAGGTCGGGATAGTATCCGCTGTTCACTCAACCCGTCGAACTCCGTTCGCAGTCTGCAGACATCGGCACCCAGTGTTCCCTTCGTGCTGCTCCGGAACACCCAATGTTCTTCTCCAGCAGCCGGCCACAAGGTACTCACACACACACACGACGTCAGGGCAACAGGAACGAGTCCTCGGCTCCAACAGGCAGATACTCCATCAGGCTGCACTCTCCCAGGCCATCACTGACTGCGCTCCAGCGAACTCAGTCTCACTCTCACTCACTCTTACTCACGAACTCCGTCTAACTCTCACTCCAAGTTACTCCTCTCCTTATATACCTGCTCTGGGCCTTCCAGATCAGTCCAGATGCTAGACGTATCCAGGAACATCGCGAGATAGAAGGCTCCGGATTAATCGTCCAGTAATTTCCATAGTCCTCTGCTGTAGGACCGCGGACGGAGGCGAGAGGGGCCCGCCCAGCACTTAATCGCTGCTTGTGATTGGCGCGGTCGAGCGTAAAGGGGGGACGATGGATGACGAGCTCGGCCCGTAGCAAGTTGGCATGGCGGACTCTATAACCATTACAATATTATTTTATGTACCCAAGCAATTAGTAAAATGACGATTTCGACATGCGACAACAACTGAAAAATTTACTGTAGCCCGCAGTTAGATCGTTAACCAATCTCTATATATAAAATATGAGTTTTGTCTGTACAATGCTTAGAATCTAAAAATGATGGTATTTCTGTATCAGTCGTGTCCACAGTAACAAGGAAATGCACTTTTTAATTTTCCGTAATTTCTGTCTGTCTGTGTGTCTGTCTGTATGTACACGCATCACGAAGAAACGGCTGAATAGAATTTAATGAAAATCGGTATGCAAAGTCAGAGAATATGTTGCTAAAATCTGGGCTATGAATAGTTTTAGTCACGATGAGTGAAATGGTAGTTTAGGGGAAGGCCTAAAATGTAATTCTCAAATATTTATGTTATTGGTGGTCGTATCTAAATGAAAATCGGTAGGCAAAGTCGGAGAATAAGTCGGTATAATCTGGGCCATAAATAATTGTATTCACGGCGGCTGAAATGGTAGTTTAGGGGAAGGCCTAAAAATTGACAAATATTTGTTATTAGTGGTCGTATCTTAACGAAAATAAGTTGGGGAATAATTCGCTACAATCTAGGTCTTAAATAATTGTATTCACGCTGAGAAAAATGGTAGTTTAGGGGAAGGCCTAAAATTTAATTTTCAAATATCTAAATGAAAATCGGTATGCAGAGTCGGGGAATAAGTCGCTGTAATGTAGGCCGTAACTAATTGTATTCACGCTGAGTGAAATGGTAGTTCAGGGGAAGGCCTAAAATGTAATTCTCAATAATATTTGTTATTAGTGGTCGTAGCGATAAATACTACATAACTCAAGTTATAGTATTATATTTCCGACCATTTATGTCTTATACATTGTTATCGTATCGGCTATGATCACAGAGATATTCTTGAATTCGGGTTTTTGTTAATAAGTCCATATCAGCGCCGAGTCACGAGAAAAATGGGTAAACAAAATTTAATGAAAATCGGTATATAAAGACGGAGAATAAGAAACTACAGTCTACGCTATAAATAATTTTATAAGACATCCTAATATAACAGAGTCAAAAGAAAACTACAGGTGAAGGCCTACAATATAGAAAGCTCATAAAATTGATCAACAATAAAATTACATTGAACATTGTTTTGTGTTTGTGTCTTCTGTTGCCACCCTTCTCCGATAGATAGGATTACTGCTGCGTACCAAGTATTTTTCTATTTCCCTTACGTCGCACCGACACACATAGGTCTTACGGCGACGATGGGATAGGAAAGGGATACGAGTGTGAAGAAAGCGGCCTTGGCTTTAATTAAGGTACAGCCCCAGCATTTGCCTGGTGTGAAAATGCGAAACTGTGGAATACCATTTTCAGGGCTGCCGACAGTGAGGTTCGAATCCACTATCTCTCGGATGCAAGCTCACAGCTGCGCGCCCCTAACCACACAGCCAACTCGCCCGGTCGTACCGAGTGTAACAGCCTGCCTGAATATTGGCGGGAAGTAGCTGGGGAGTTAGATAACTTTCTTCTTTAGCATGCCATTCCTCTGGTTCATAAATTTTCTGATACTACTGGTATGTAACACACTGGTTCATCAAAGCATTCAATCCCTACACTGAGGCACTGATTGAAATGAGCAATGTGCATATTTAACGGAATGATGGTAGAGGAGTATTCACGGCTGTCTGCGGCTTGGTCATTCCAGCTCTGTAACTTTGGACTGTTAGATCGGCACTGTAGTACTGTTCGCTAAAAGTGAGAAAATGTGCGGTTTTTTATTTGATCGATTATTTTATATGATAACATGGCGTTTCATCGCTACATTCCTACTGACGTTTTTGTAATGACCTATGTTTTCTTCAGTTAGGAAAACCACAAAGTCAGTTTTTCCAAGAATCCCGTAGCGAAGCACGGGTACATCAGCTAGTGTATAATATAATTCTCTAGTCAGTCGAGAAACAGACATAGAATGTTTTCGCATTTTCCTAACCTTCGGCTTTTCATTTTGAATAGAAGAGCAAGGAGAAGTTCATCATAGGGCACCATTCTCTCTCTCTCTCTAGTGACTATTCCCGGGATGTGAACTGAGCTGCGCCACTGATCGCCGGTACTTATATTCTCTGGCAACTAGTTGCGCCGCTAGTCTACCTCGGAATACTAATACTAAACGTTTTCATTCCTCCCCTGAAGGGGGAGGCGGGCCTCTTACACGGTTACGCCGTCTCTCAGGCCGGCAGATTTGTTACGGTGAAGATGTGTGGAGAAGGTGAGAGGGGTTCACGGCCGTGGCTTATACTAGGAACAGTCCCGGCATTCGCCTTAGTGCAGGAGAATGGATAACCACGGAAAACCATTCTCAGGACAGCCGACGGTTGGGGCCAGCCGTGTCCCGTCTCCCGAATGCAGAGGCGTAGAGCCACAGTAGAGCCGTGGCCAGCTCTCCTCTGCTCGGTTGGCCGGTCAGAGTACAGAGCTGTTGGACTACGGACCAGCCGTGGCGACTTAAGGGACGAAACCCAAGGGCCGAAACCCACTCTGCATCTACTGACCTGGGACCTGGGGGGATGTCTTCATTCCCCTTCCCGAAGGGAAGGGGCGGGCCACCTAGAAGGTAACGCCTTCTCTCTGGCCAGGAGATTTGGCGGGGTTTGGAGGTTTTGTTGAAGTTAGGAGATGGAAAAGGGGAGCATTGGTTGTTAGGGAGATGTGAAAATTTGGCCTCTTGGCTAAGGTGCGTAGCTGTTCTGTGCTTTATTATGCAGTGTTTACAGATACACAATCTAACTTTAGGGACTAAAATCAGACTTCTGCACTGTTATGTATTTTCTGTTCTTTTATATGGTGTAGAGACATGGACCTTAAATAAAAACACAGAGAAGAAGCTGGAGGCCTTTGAAACATGGCTTTATAGGCGGATCCTGAGAATATCTTGGACCCAGAGAATTACAAACGTGGAAGTAATGAGAAGGATGAACACAACACCTCAGTTGATCAAGATAGTGAAATGCCGAAAGCTGCAGTACCTGGGACATATAATGTGCAACACAGAGAGATACAACCTACTCCAAAAAATACTCCAGGGGAAAATCAACAGCAAAAGAGGTCCTGGAAGAAGAAGAATATCTTGGCTTGACAATCTTAGAGGCTGGTGCAATATGTCATCAGTTGAACTGTTCCGCTCTGCCACAAACAAGACGAAAATAGCCATCATGATCGCCAACATTCGAAACGGATAGGCACCGAAAGAAGAAGACAGATACATATACATTTGTGTTTACAGATACAGATTTAACATACATTTATTGTTGGGGTTAGCGTTATACAATTATTGGTACATATGGTTTTGAATATAACTAGGCTGTGGGTAAGGTTGGATGGAAATGGTTGGGAGTAGGTGTGAGGTTAGAAGATGCAGGGTGGTTGTACAGTTACGTAATGAGGTGATAAGGAGGCGAAGGAGATCCAATGTGGGTGGGGACGGGAGGTACGAGCCTGTGTGAGGGAGAGGTGGATAGACTTGTCGATATGGGGGGATTGGAGTAGGGGTGGTCGGGGGCGGCGATGGGGTGTATCTGGTGGATGGCGGGCGGGTGGGGGTGGGGTATGGGAAGGTTCCACTCGGTGGTGTTCGCCGAATACTTGGGCTCCTGTAGTAATGAGTTGCTGGACATCTTGTTCTGAAGGTAGTTGCAAACGTACCATGTACGTTGGGCCATGGTTGCTGCGTATCCTTATAGCCCGCCTTACAGGGACGCCTGTGGCTCGAAGTTCTTGGATTATTTCCCTTTCAGCGACGTAAGGTGCGATGCCTCGTAGCACGCAGCTGTACGTAGACTCGGGAGGTAGTGGCTGCTGGGTTGGCGTTGTATGGTCGGCGGCGTTGTCTGGTAGAGCCATTTCGGGCGTTTCCTGCTGGGAGATAGAGAGTTGATGGTTGGGAGGGGGGTGGGGCGAGGAGATCGAGAGACTTGCTGACACTGCCGGGGAGGGATGGCAGGTTGTGCTGGTGGTGGTTAACGTTGAATAAGGAGTGCTAGCGGAAGTTGCGATGGTTGTGATAGTGGTTGTAGTAGGGAGGGTAGGTGTGAGCGGTGTTATCCTGGATGGGGGCTCATGGAGGATGGGAATGTATTCCGGCTCTGCACGTAGCTGGTCTAAGATGGGCTGCGGAGGTGGCAACACGGCGTAAGTGGCGAAGAGGCGGCGCTCGGCTTGCTCTCCTGTGACTTGTACCAGTAGATGTTGAGACGATGTCTTGGTGCGGCCATCTATCAGACGAAATGCATTCACAGCCTGGGCATCAGCTGTGTGAAGCTCTTGGTATATTTCTTTTTCTGGAACAGAGAGATCTACCCATGGGATGAATACATAAGGCATGTTTGATGGGGGAGGCGACTGCCAACTGGGCATCTGCCTGGTTATGCTTTATTGCGCTCGACTGGGTTGCTAGTAAAGTTGTAGGCCACCCGGTCGAGAAAAAAAGTTCGGGGCGTGTGTTTCGTGTGACTTCGGAGAGAAGATGCATCTCCGACCAAGGACCAAGGGAAATGTTTTCATTCCCCTTCCCGAAGGGAAGGGGCGGGCCACCTAGAAGGTAACGCATTCTCTCTGACCAGGAGATTTGGCGGGGTTTGGAGGTTTGTAGGAGTTGGATGAGGGGGGACCGGTGGTGTATTTAAGTGGAGGGTAGTTCTGTTCTCGTGCTTTTTATTAGATTTTATTACATACATCGGTTGGTTACAGTGATTTTCTTAGGTACATTGGTTGGATACAAGTTATAAATATTTTGAGTTACGGTTTGTTGCTTATAATGAGGTTCGGTTGTTAGGGAGCAGAAGGTGGAACATTTGCTGATAGAAGGAGGTGATGTTGGCGAGGGATGTGAGTAGAAGGAGGAGAAGGTGAGAGTTGTTATGTGAGTTGGTTAGGTGGTGTAGGGAGGGGAGACGGGGGCGGTTCCGAGAAGGGTTAGGGCGGGTGGGAGGTTGTGGGGGAGAACGAGATGTTTCCACCCGGTGGTGTTTTCCGAAGAGCTGCATCCCCTGTTGTATGAGTCGTTGGACATCTTCGGGTTGCTGGAGAAGGAGCCGCACCATGTAGGTGGGCCCGGCTGTGCTGTGGATCCTGGCTACTTTTTCAGATTGAGTCCTGATCGTCGTATTTCCTGTGTGATGAGTTCGGATGGTATGGATGGGTTTACGCCTCGGACGACGCAGCTGATGTTGGGCTCAGGCGCTGGTAGTGGCGGTGGCGGAGTTGTTCTGTTGGACTCGGGATCTGGTGGTGGTGGTGTCTGTCTTCCTGTTTCTATGGTTATGCTGGTGGCGTCTTCTTCCTCGATCGGTGGCCTGAGTGGGCTGGACAGGGTAGGGGTTAGGGGAGACATCATGATAGGGGAGGAGTGGGTCATGACTGTGGAGGTTATGGTAGTATTGAGGGAGGTGTGGGCGGGAGTAGTAGCAATGGTGGTGGTAATGGTGGTAATGGGGGTGGTGTACGAATGGGTCAACGGCTGGGGTGGTGGGGTGTATGGGGGTGGCCTTGTTGCTAGTTGTGGAGATCTTGAGGGTGGCTTGGTGCCCGGGTTCGGTCCGAAGTCATTCTCCATGTGCGGAGGACATAATGTGGATGTCCATTGTTGTAAATGCCCCACCTTATGGCATTTTGTACAGCTTCATCTGTTGAGAGTTGAATTAGGACTCGGTCGGTAGGCAGATAGTTTTCCAAAATCCTGCTCAGGTTCAAGACTGGGACGCCTTTGTTCTTGAGGTATCTCAAGAGTGCTGCTTCTGTGAATGATAGATCTACGCCTGGGAGTACACAGTTTGGCATGGTGGGGGAGGTCGACTTCTAATTTGGTGTCAGGCCTAATTTTGCTTATTGGCACGGCTAGGGTACGATGTTAGAGTTGGAGTGTTCCCTAGCCGTAATAAAATTCAGGGTAGATCGGTTTTCCGAGTTTGAAGGCGTCTACCTCGGCTAATAGCGGCCTAAGCTGTAAGTACCGTGGGTCCACTATCGGGGGTGATAGCCTATACCGGGCCCCTTGTGGTTGCATAATCTCTTCGCCAGGATATCAAAATAACTCCTGAATTACACGTACACGTCTCTGATATAAAATCATTAGATTAAGAGCTAGCGTAAGAGCTTTCCGATCAGCTGATGTCCTGCCTACCTCACTTGGGTTATTCAAAACAATCCCATTCTAGTCCAAGTAGTGCACTCGTGCCATCTAACGGCAAACGTTTGTGTAGTAAAACTGCATTTGCTTCGCCCACCGCCGTCTCGATCCTCCTATACTGCTTGTTCCAATGAGGATAGAATGTTCTATGCGAGCCTTTTTGCGACTACACTGCGACAAAATTTCTCCGCTAGATGGCAGACATAGACGCACAATGTTCTAAACTTATTCTAATGACGACAGCCTACAAAACACTATGCAGTATGATCATATGTTCACTGAAGCTCGTAAATTACATCAGTAATATTAAATATCGGCAATATTACCTGTATGAAGTCGCAGTTGGCCTCTTAACGCACAATTTAAAGATTTTCCTGGAGGAAGGCTTGGAGTGGTACCGTACTTTTTGTGTTCTTCCCAACGCAATATCAAATAATAGAGATCCTTTTTATCTTCCACCTCCAACAAATCCCCAAACCCCGCCAAATCTCCTAGCCAGAGAGAAGGCGTAACCTACTAGGTGGCCCGCCCCTTCCCTTCGGGAAGGGGAATGAAAGCATCCCTCTTGGTCCTTGGTCTTACGAACTTGGTTAGGATAATATCACTAACAGTTTGCTGATGTTCTTTGACCTCAAACTGTAACAAAACACATTCTGAAAGGTTTTTTTTTTATATTTGTTTTACGTCGCACCGACACAGATAGGTCTTATGGCGACGATGGGATAGGAATGGGAAGGAAGCGGCCGTGGCCTTAATTAAGGTACAGCGTCAGCATTTGCCTGGTGTGAAAATAGGAAACCAAGGAAAACCATCTTCATGGCTGCCGACAGTGGGGTTCGAACCCACTATCTCCCGGATGCAAGCTCACAGCTGCGCGCTCCTAACCACAAGGCCAACTTGCGCGGTATTCTGAAAGGGAAGACGTCGCAAGTCCTCGTATTACGCTCGTACGTTTGAGGACTTCGACAATAGGGCTCAGCAGCTTAAACGAACTCCTGCAGATGCTTCACCAGAGCAACAAAACAAGGTTTTGGGTATCGAACTACTCCTCTGTCCTGATGCATAATCAGTTCCATTTAGCGGTGTCGAAGCTCTAGGCAGTGAGATGTTACTGACACAAATGTCACACTCCGTCCTCTTTTCAACAACACAAACCCGCAAATTAGGATTTGATTTCGCGTTTCTAGTTTGATAGGAATTTGATCGTCTGGATATCTGAGGTTGTCCAAAATGTCTAAACATGAACACGTTTGTTTTGTGATTGTCCGTCACAATTCTTATCACAAGGAATCCACTATCCTCCACGGCTTTAATCACCTTCTGAAAAAAAAAAAAAATCGCAGCCTGTTTCCAGTCATTCCACCGGGTCAGGAATGGAACGAATGAAGCCCCCATCAAGCAGCGAGGATAGGAATTGTGCCGGCTGCCGAAGGCTGTCGCACTCCTCCGGGGCAATGATTAATGAATGACGGATGAAATGAAATGATATTCGAGAGTGTTGCTGGAATGAAATATGACAGGGAAAAGCGGAGTATCCGAAGTAAAACCTGTCCCGCCTCCGCTTTGTCCAGCACAAATCTCACATAGAGTGTCCGGGATTTGAACCACAGAACCCAGCGGTGAGGGGCCGGCGCGCTGCTGCCTGAGCCGTGGAGGCTCCATCACCTTCTGAAATAAGGTGTAAAGGCACACATGCGAGAGTAATCTGAGGATATCCAATTACTTCCTTTCTCTATCTATCTAAGAATGTTTTCATTTCCCACCCTGAAGGGGTGGGCAACCTAGAGGGTTACGCCCTCTCTCTGGCCAGGAGATGCGGGCTGGTTGGGGAGATGTGATGGAAGAAGGAGGTGGGTAAAGGATGTGAAGAAGGAGGATGTTACTACTGTATTTATTCATTTATCATTGTTTTTTAGAACATACATACAAGCAAAAAGTATATGCACAATAAAGTGGAAGGGTTTCAGACAGTTTGCTTTTTTTTTTTTTTTTTTTTTTGTAATAACATAATTTACAGCTTTTACAAATCTTCAGGGATTGTCCATTATCCGACGCCTGGGATACCAGATATGAAGACAGACAGCGAACGGTGAAAATATTTAACCATGGAACATTGTTCTTGTAAAACACTTAGAGACCTGGAAGATATTCGGGAGAGTACGGGAGGTTAAACCTATGTTTCCAGAGGAGTGAAACTGAAATGAGAATTTAAGCCGGAATGCGTGGTGGAGAAGTGGAGGTTTAAGGTTTGGTTGGCTGCGGCCTGTAGGTGATGGAGGACTAAGGAGCGATTGTAGGGGGTGAATGTAGAGTAGGGAGAGAGTGACAAAACGAATGAGATCTTCAACGGTGGGTGGTGAGAACAGAGAGCGATTGGGCGATGTGGCCGGGGCCACCAGGTCTGGGCGATTATGGGGAGGGGAAGGGCGGCTTCTACAACGGCGGTAGTATACGGGGTGAGTGCCTCCACAGGTATGACACTGGGGTGGTTGGTGGGTGTTGGGACAGCGGAACGTAGCGTGTTGTTGGTTGCAGTGTCCACATGATGGGCGTTGGGCAGTGCAGTGCGTGGTGAGATGATGGTTGTAGGTGAGGCACCTCTCACACCTGATGGATTGGGGAGGCGGTGCACGTGAATGTTCAACCTTATGGTGGTGACGGTGAATCGAGACTCCGCTGGCCAGTACCCGGTCGATGTCTGCTGGTGTGGGGAGAAGAATCCGCACCATGTATGTTGGACCCGTGGCGTTCCTGATCCGGAATGCCTTTTTCGCCGGGATGCCTTCTGCGTTGAGCTCGGAGATGATTGTGTCTTCAGAAATAGAGGGGTCGACGCCGCGAATGACGCAACTAAGGAGGCTGTAGCGTGGTCGGGGAGGTGGAGTTTTGAGAGATGTTGTTGGATCCGAGACGTAGAGCTCCGATGGCCGTGGTGAGAAGGTTGGCAGCAGTGTCTCCGTTGACCTGGATGATGACTCCATTTGTAGTTTTGCGGATATCCGCTACGTCTTCTCGGCGCATGTTGTAGCGTAATAGGGTGCAGAAAATGGCGTGGGGTGAATGGAAGTCAGAGGAAGGACTAGTAAGTAAGAAGGAATGAGTTCCTGCTGGAGGGAGTTGGAGGAAACGGAAGCGAGTGATAGGGCGTCGAGTACCGGAAACAGCGGAGAAAGTAAGCTGGGGAAAATTGGAAGTGGGGGTGGCAGTAGTGGTTGGAGGAGGAATAGCCTGAACGGAGGTGTCCATGGGTAGCCATGGATCAGTTCGTGCCACTGCTGATGCGTGTTGTTGGACTCGTTCCTCGGGTGCTGGAGAACTTGGTGGCAGACTCGAAAATTTAAACTGAAAGTTGGAGGCATTCCATTGTGGAGCTTGCGTCGTTGGGATGAATCTGGCCTGGTAATCTGGCGCTGCAAAACTCGACATGACCGCCGAGTGGTAGGCGACTGCGGCTGATTGCCTGAGATCCGTGATGGTGTTAGTGGTGGTACTAGTAGTGGCCGTTGTAGTAGTCGAACAGTGAGGAGAAAATGGAAACATGGTGTGCACGTATGTTCCAGTAGACTGGCAGGACAATGTACTCACCCTGGGTAGTGTGGTAGTTCCTGGTGATGGGCTCGTCCTGAGGTGAAACCTCCCCGATTTTCGTTGTCCACCTGCTCAGTTCACTTTTTCAGTAAGGAATGCCCTGCGTGCCTGACTTGCGGTGATTGAAAACCGTTGGACGGCGAAGGATCC
The DNA here is from genome assembly GCF_040414725.1 of Anabrus simplex. NCBI lineage: Eukaryota > Metazoa > Arthropoda > Insecta > Orthoptera > Tettigoniidae > Anabrus > Anabrus simplex. Next base: position 47,332,182 of record NC_090267.1, read on the forward strand.
CGGCAAATGAATCGAATCGATTCGAAAACAAGTTATTTCATTCCTCTCCTCAAACGAGGAGGGGTGGGCTATCAGCTCAACTAAGGAGCTCTTAGGCCTTAGAGAGGAAAGAAGTGGTGGAGAAGGTAGAATCTAGGGGGTGTGTGTCGTACACACCAGAGAGGGAAAAGAGTGAATGAATCTGGCGTAAGGGCACCATTACAACAAACCGGGACCCAGGGCGAAGCCCCCAAAGCACCCCGCGCGGGCAAACCCCCACGAAGAGCAGTGGAGGACGGGAGAAGTGACTATATATAAGACAGATGTAGCTCGGGCGCTCAGTACAGAAATTGACATATATTGACAGTGAGGTACATAAGTATATTGCATAAGTGTTGCGGGCAGAAATGGGGTGAAAGGTGGGGGGTAGTGTTGTGAGAGAAGGTGGAAAGGGTGGCCGTAATGTTGGTAATGGAAGTGGCAAAAAGGCGGAGAAGGTCTAGGGTCGGGAGGGGCGGTATGAAGAAGTTAGGTTGTGGAGCGGGTAGGGGGACCGCTGGCGGTGGTGGCGTGGGTGGCGGGGCGGTCGGTGGAGGACGAGAAGAGTTAAGAGGAGGGGAACGTTCGGAGCGGGGTGGGGAGCGAGAAGGCTCCACTCGATATGTTCGCCCGCGAAAACGGACTCCGGTGGTGAGGAGATGGGCGACGTCGGCTGCAGAAGAGAGTAGGAGACGAACCATGAAGGTCGGGCCGCTGGAGTTGAAGATGCGAAGCGCTCGACGGGCGGGGACGTCGGCGGAGTGCAGTTCAGCCAGGATGTCTCGCTCGGTGAAGGCGGGGTCCAGGCCACGGACGACACAGCTCGGCGACGAAACTCGGTGGTGTGCTGATGCGGAGGAGTCTTCAGTGGTGGGGGAGAGCGGCGGAGCTGCAACGGTGGCATCGGTGAAGGGAGCAGGGGGCGGTTGTGAATGAGCAGGTAGGGAGATAACTGGTGCAGACATGATAGAAGAGGGGTGACTGGACGTAACAGTGCAGGTGGAAGTAGACGAAGCAGTACGGACAGAAGTGGTGATGGTGGTAGTGGTGGTAGTAGTAGTAGTAAACGTGCATGTGGAGTGAGTAACGATGGGAGGTATGGTAGGAGAGATGGGGAAGTCAGGAAGGGAAATCATTTGCTGTAGTAGATGCTCCGGAGTAGGGACTGCAGCATAGTCAGCATCATACAGACGTATACCATTTTCAATGATGCCGAGTGGTGGGCCTGGAAAGCGGAAGAAGGCGACGACATCTGGAGAAGGTTGTCCGGAGAGGCCATCCTGGAGGCGAAGAACCGCTTCAACAAAGGTGCCGTTGCGGCGAATTTCATCATGGATGGAGGTTGGAGAATAAGAAGTGTCCACGCCCTTGATTAGGCACGAGTACATAGTGGAGAGGGGAGGCGACAGCCAACTAGGCGTCTGCTCGTTCGATTTTCCTTGGGCCGACTGGGTAACAGTGGAGATGAACGTCACCCAGCCGAAAAAAAGCGTGGACATGCGATATTCGAAGAGTGTGTGGCAAATGAAAACGAAGCGAAAACAAGTTATTACACTCCCTCTCCTCAGACGAGGAGGGGCGGGCCATCAGCTCAACTAAGGAGCTCTTCGGCCGTGTAAAGGGAAGAATTTACAGAAAGAAATAAAATGTAGGGGGTGTGTGTTGTACACACCAGAGGGGGAAAAGAGGGAATGAATCTGGCGTAAGGGCACCGTCACAACAAGCCGGGACCCAGGGCGAAGCCCGCAAAGCACCCCGCGCAGGCAAACCCCTACCGAACTGCAGGGGAAGAGGGGACAAGTGACTTTATTGAAAACCGATGTATCTCGGGTGCGCATTACAGAGAGTGACATGTATTTACAGAGATGTACATAATTGTATTACATATACGGGGTGGGTAGAAATTGGGTGTAAGGTGGAGTGTAGCATTGTGAGAGAAGGTAGGAAAGGGAGGCGGTAATGTTGGAAAGGGAAGTGGCAAGGAGACGGAGGAGATCTAGGGTCGGGAGGGGCGGTAGGAAGAAGTTAGGTGGTGGAGCTGGTAAGGGGACCGCTTGCGGCGGGGGCGTGGGTGGCTGGGCGGACGGCTGGCGAGGAGAAGAGGTAAGAGGAGGGGAACGAATGGGGCGGGGTGGGGAGCGAGAAGGCTCCACTCTATATGTTCGCCCGCGAAATCGGACGCTGGTGGCGATTAGATGGGCGACGTCGGCTGCAGAGGAGACTTGGAGACGAACCATGAAGGTCGGGCCGCTGGAGTTAAAGATGCGGAGCGCTCGACGGCAGGAACGCCGGCGGAGGTCAGTTCAGCCAGGATGTCTTGCTCGGTGAAGGCAGGGTCCAGGCCACGGATGACACAGCTCGGTGACGAAGGCCGGTTGTGAGCTGGTACGGTGGAGTCTGCAGTGTTGGGGGAGAGGGGCGGAGCTGCAACGGTGGCATCTGTGAAGTGAGCAGGGGGCGGCTGGGAATGAGCAGGTAGGGAGATAACCGATGTAGACATGATAGAAGAGGGGTGACTAGCCGTAACAGTGCAGGTGGAAGTAGACGGAGCAGAATGTACAGAAGTGTTGATGGTGGTGATGGTAGTAGTAGTAAACGGGGAGGGGGCTGGAGTGAGTAACTATGGGAGGGATGGTAGGGGAGATGGGGAAGTCAGGAAGGGAAAGCATTTGCTGTAGTAGATGCTCCGGAGTAGGGACGGCAGCGTAGTCAGCATCATAGAGTCGGATTCCATTTTCAATGATGCCGAGCGGTGGGCCTGTATAGCGGAAGAAGGCGACGACGTCTGGAGAAGGTTGTCCTGAGAGGCCATCCTGGAGGCGAAGAACCGCTTCAACAAAGGTTCCGTTGCGGCGAATTTCATCACGGATAGAGGTTGGAGAATAAGACGTGTCCACGCCCTGGGTTAGGTACGAGTACATAGTGGAGAGGGGAGGCGACAGCCAACTAGGCGTCTGCTCGTTTGATTTTCCTTGGGCCAACTGGGTGCAGAGATGACCGCCACCCAGCCGAAAAAAGCGTGGACATGCGATGTTCGAAGAGAGTATGTGTGCGCCAAGAACGCTTTACGATATACTATAGAGAAACAAACACTAGATATACGAGTAGCTGAACTGCAAAAGACGGAATAACGAATAGGAAAAACGATAAGAGCCATGTGAAATCGAGAAAACACAACACTTCACTGCACTGCACTGTCTTGAGAGAGCGCATGTGGCGCCATTGTCGGAAAGTGGCAGAGGTATGTGCGAAAATAGCCAGGAGCAATGAACTCAATCTAGCTTAAAGAGGATAGCTTATGCGAATGTAGGTCGCGGTGTGTAGAATGAGTGGACATTAAAGTGGAGCGGGAGGAAAAAAGATGAGCAGTGTGCGGGGTTCGAGTATTATTTAAAAGGGAGGTAGCAAGAGGAGATAATGGGAGTGCTTCTTTAATGATAGGATGATTGTAATGTTGACCGGTAGTGAGATATTTGAGACGTAGAGAGTGGAGATGGGTAAGAATATGTGGAAAAACCTAATAATAAGGCAGGAAATGAGCAGAAGGGGTATCAAAGGGGAGACGGTAGGCAATTCGGATGGCATGTCTGTCGAGTCGGGATAATCGAGCATAATCAGTAGGATGGGCAGTAATCCAGGTCAGGGAGGCATAAGTAAGTAAGGGGTGAATGAAGGTTTTATAAAAGTTCAGGATATGATGAGGGTTCAGTCTCCAAGGGGACCCAGTCAAGGAGCGAAGGGCTCGGAAGCGATACAAGGCCTTACGGTGAATCGAGGCTAAGTGGTGAGACCATTTAAAATTATTTTGAAATTGTATACCAAGGTAAGTGAGAAGTTTTATCTCGACAAGAGAAATATTATAAAGAGTAATGTGAAGGCGATTACTGACAGGACGGAGACGGGATTTGGAACGGAAAGTCAAGAACTGAGTTTTAGTAGTATTAATGGTTAGATGCCAAGAATTAAGCCAGGTTTCGAGAATATTGAAATAAGTTTGAAGCTTACGAGAGAGGGAAGTAAAGGTGGGCGCAAAAGCAAGAATAGCAAGATCATCAGTATATTGATAGAGTCGAAGAGGAGGATCAGGATGGGGAATATCATAAGTATAGAGTACATATAAGAGGGGAGAAAGTGGGGAACCTTGAGCTCCAGAAGTGATAGGAAAAGAATAGGAATAAGTACCGTGAATGGAAATTTTTGCAGATCTACATTTAAGATGGTTAAATAGAAGACGTAATAAAGTAGTAGGAAGAGGGAGATGGGAAAGTTTGTAGAAAAGACCTGCATGCCAAACTGTATCAAAGGCTTTATCTACATCTAAACAGATGAGGGCAGCGGGGCGATGGGTGCGAAGATACGTGTCCAGAGAGGAAGTAATGTGGGAAAGATGATCATGAGTGGAGAAATGGGCTCGAAAGCCAGCCTGAGAATCAGGGATAAGATGAAGGGAATGCAAGTAACGAGATATTCGCTGACTTAATATACCTTCAAAGTTCTTGGAGAGAACAGAAAGTAGGGAGATAGGACGATAAGAACAGCGATCGGAAAGAGGTTTATTTGGTTTGGGAAAAAGAAGGATAACCGCTCGACCCCAGTGGGCAGGGAACAGACCAGTATAAATCATGGTATTATATATGGTACAGAGATGATGAATGAGGATTAAAGGAGCTTCGCGAATATGTCTATAGGTAATGCAATCGGTGCCTGGAGCGGTATTACGTTTATGACGGATATATGTAAGAATGCCGTGGGGGGTGATGGGAGTGTTTAAGGGATGTGAGTAGTCAATGTCACGGAAATTAGAGAAAGAGGTTTGAAGATGAGGTAGGGTAGGATCATTATATTGAAGAATAGTGGGTTTGTCAGGATGGTGGTAGCGTGGTAGCTGGGAAAGTGAAAATAAAGTAGAAAAAAAATCCGCAAAAGCATCGGCTTTTTCTTGAGGTGTAGCAGGAGGTGTAGGGGTAGTAAGAATAGGGTAGGTAGGGGAAGGGGTGCCAGTTTTAGTCAATCTACGAAGTCCAGAATTTATGGGAGTCATGCATGCCAGATAGATTAGTACAGGCATTAGTCCAATGTTTCTTCTTAATGGCTTTAATATATGAGTGAGCATGACTGAGTGTTCGTCGGTGGACAAGGAGAGTTGTCGTGTCACGAGTTCGAACATATGATTGATAATAGTCATGGGCGAGGCGTAGGAGGGATAGGGCTGTAGGAGATATTGGATGCTTAGTGGGATGATAAGAATGACGAGGAATATGGAGTGTATCTGCAAGTTGGATAGCATGTTCTACCTGGGCAATGAGGGTTAAAAGGGAAGGAAAATTGGTAGGGAGAGGGGAGGCAGGAAGAAGGTTGGTGATCGTAGTACGATAATTTATCCAGTTCGTTTGAGAATATCTGCGGGTAGGTGGGGGGCGATAGGGTGGGGCACCGGTCAAATAGGAAACCGAAGGAATAGTAAGTAGAGCAGGGAGGTGATAAGAGTCAATCATTAGAAGTTTATCTATAGTAAGTTGGTTGGAAAGGGAAGGGGAAAGGATTAAGGTATCAGGAGTGGTATTAGAAATAGGATGGGTGGGGAAAGGGAAAGGAATCTGTACGGCCCGGATGTGCGTTAGTAAATGAGTAAAGGTTTGAGATTGGGTAACGTTATAGGAATAAATATTAATATCAGCAATCCGAATATAAGTGGAAAATTTAGAACCTAGATACTTTATAAAATCATAGGAGGAGGAGTACGAGGTGGTAAATAGAGAGTTGCTATAGCAAAAGAAGAACCATTAGACAGAAAAGTTTCAATAATAAGGTATTCAAAAGGAATAGTAGTGAAGTTATAATAGTGTAGCCGACTAGTAATATGATGTTTGAGACCAATAGCAACGCCTCCACGAGCTTCACCAATGCGGTCTGCTCGATAAAAGCGATACTTTGAAAAACGTGGCTGATGAGTAGGCATTAAGAAAGTTTCATTTAAGACAAAGACATCCGGGTCATACAGTTCTAAGGAAAGTTTCAGAAGATCCCGGTGGGCTGGTAGAGAACAAATGTTAGCATGGTACAAACGCAACTTTTAACCAATGAAAGGGGATGCCATTAGAGGAAAAAACGCAAAATGCATCTTATTCCCAGAATAGACAACATCAAAATGAGTATTGAAGACCAGCCGAGAAGCCAACTGAACCTGTTGAAGGATATGGGGGCGATGAAAGGGAAGGACATTTTGAAGCACCATGGTCAGGAAACGAATAAGGTTTTCCAAGTGAAAGGCGGAAGAGGGAAGGGGGGGGGGGAGTGGGAGGTAGGGAGATCCTGGGAAACCACAGGAAGAACGGATTCAGTACAATCACGGTCAGGTGCAGGACGAGATATACATTTGTATGAAAAGGAAGGATGGGGCTGGGAGCAATTAACACATTTCGGGGTAGACTTATTAGGACAAGTATTAGTGAGATGCTCCTGGCTACTATAGATGGCGCATACCTGAGCCAATGGACACGATGCTCCAGAATGATGGTCGTATCGCTGAAACCGTCCACAGCAAATCTTCTGGGGGGGGGGGGGGCGCCGAGCGAGACGGTTCCACACGCCGTCACGCAGGAGGACGTCCAGGGTAGCAACGTCATCGGAGAGAATCCTGAGGAGAGTAGTAGGACCTTCAGCATTTTTAATGCGGACCACCTTTAAAATCTGATGGCCCTCCTGATGAAGCTGCGCAACAATTTCGTCATCTGTCCAGCTCTTCTCAACCCGATAAGCCACCACTGAATGAAGGGTCGGCGGGCGAGATGGCGGAGCTGAAATCCGCGTGGCCGGCTGCCGAGTAATGTCCATCGCCCTGGCATTCTTGCTGAAGTGACCCAGGCTAACAGTTTGCTTGAGAGTAGAGCAGAAAGGGCGAACAGTCTTGAGGTTGAATTGTCCATCTCTGGTGCGTTGAATTTCCAATTGGTAAGCTGGAAAGTCCCTGGTATAATGGCTAAGTGTCTGGTATATATTGCGAGAATTCGCCTTAGCAGGATCGACATCCATTAACTTTGTCACGAAGAATCTAGGTAGGGGGAGCGGCGTCGAAGTAACCACACTGCGCTGGCGGATTGCGGGTGCCAGTGCCGGATTTTTTGCAGCCTGTGCATAGCTGCGAACGTTAGCAGGCATATATGGCGCAGGCGGAGGTAGTGGTTGAAGTGGTGGAGGTAGAGATTGATCCCCATTGTCTTCATTCCCATCAGTAAGCAGACTCAAATGTCGAATACCGGGAACCTGAGTAGTAATAGAGCTTGATTAAGTAGAGGTGGATCCAGCCGAGACAGAGCCGGTCGCTAGGCCACATAATTTCTTACGGTCGCTCTCAGGGTCCGGAGAAATTGGTCGACCTTGCTTAATGTTCTCAGCATCCATGAGGGGCGAGCCCGGCGGTGACGGAGCATAAGCCATCCAAGCGTCGCGACGAGGGCAGAGTCCAGTAGCGATGACAGAGAGGAAACTCGAACCTTCTTAAAGTGTAAAGAGAGATACCACTCGAAACTGCTCGAAAGATCTAGAAGTTCCAGAATTTGACTGCATGTACATCCACGGACCGACAATATATAGGGGGACCGAGGCAAAGAGCAGCGGGAATGTAACACAAATGAAAACGCTAATTGCCTAGCCATAGGAGTTCTTAAAATTAAGTTACCAACATTGTGAACAGTGCGAACATACATCCCTAAAGTTTACTCGTGTTTTTCAAGTGTGATGCTAGTATTTACAAAAGTTTGCAATAGTTTTCATAATTCGTAATATTATTGTACGCTGTGCAAGCGTGTGAGTGTTTTTCTGCTCTGTTGTGCCGTTCAGAAACTTAATGTTTAGGACATAAAGAAGCTACAATATTTTGCCCGTGTGTGTATTTTTGTGCACTGTAGTTGCGTCCATAATCTTTGTTCCCGGGAAAGGTAAGGAGCTACATAATGAGTTTGAACAGTAATATGATACTTAAGAAGGCAAACTTTCCTTCTCTCTCTCTCTCTCTCTTTTGAGCGTAAACTTAAGATTTAAATTAAGGATGCCGGACGCCCAATGCCTGATCTTGATATAACGAGGCATCCTAAAAGTATAATAATAACGGCGTGTGGTCTCCGGGGAGACCTGGGGCAGGTCTTTTGATTTGACTCCCGTAGGCGACATGCGCGTCATAATGAGGATGAAATGATGACGAAGACCACACATACACCCAGTCCCGGTGCCAGGGTGCCATGGTTAAAATTCCCGACCCTACCGGGAATCGAACCCGGGACCCCTGAGACCAAAGGCCAGCACGCTAACCATTTAGCCATGGAGCCGGACATCCTAAAAGTAATGAAATCGTGCGTAAATTCAGAATGGATATGTATAAAAGAATCGAGTGGATCTGTGGGTGCGAAATTACTAACATGTTGATTTGTTTTCATTTTTTATGATTATGAGTGATGAAAGCGAATGGACTTGGACCAAAGTCGGAGTGGTAGATTTAGGACATTTGTCCCAAAAAAATAAAGAAACACATCATAAGTTCTAAATCTATAACATCGCCATTACCACACTCAAGAAGTCCATCATGATCTTCAAGAACCATGCTTGCGGACCTCAAATAAATGTTTGACATGCCTCACTCGACTGCCTACACTTAACATCATACGATCACATTATCTATTGTATCCACATCCATTATTGTTGTGAAGGTACTCTTTGTCTTTGGGCAACCTGCAGCTGTTGCAGGAAGATTGTATAATAATAATAATAAATAAAATTCGATCTCCTGGGAAGACACGATAACCGTCAGTAATTTGACTGTGCTTACAGGCAGTCTGTGGAAAGAGACAACGATCAAGTACGGAAAAATCGTTATGTGCTGTGTAAAGTTCTGTAGCGCGTTTGAGATGGCATTGCGCAAGCATGACGAAACAAGTGAATCATCGAATCCTGGCATATTTCGAGGCCTCGTTAATTTTAGTTCTGAAATTGACGTTGCATTAAGAGGCCATCTGTCCAAAGCTACTGTTTTCAAAGACACCTCGAAAGACATTCAGAATTATTTGTTTTCGTGCATGTATGAAATCCGTCGCGAGAAAAGAAAAAAAGAAATCACCACAGCGCACTTCTTTCGGTGATCGCAGATGAGACCACCGATATAGCAACTACATCACAATTTGTTATCGTTCTTCCCAACGGTAAGCCAGTTGAAGGATTCTGGGGTTTCCTCTCACCCTCTAGTCATGATGCTAAGAGAATAGCAGAGTGTTAAATTTTCTTTGAGCGAAGTTGTGGATAATCCAGATAAGTTGATTTCACAAGGTTACGATGGAGCAAATGTAATGAGTGGTCACCATTCAGGGTGCAAGTTCTCATCAGGGAAGATTTTAGACATGCACATTATGTTCACCATTATGCCCATTCTTTGAACTTATGGCACAGGTGACAGGGGGGAGAGGAGATATTGAGGGGGGATTTTTTCTTCTGTTGAACCCCCAGTGACGAAAGTCACGCGCCGCCACTGGAGGGAAGGAAGCGGCCGTGGCCTTAAGTTAAGTACTATCCCGGCATTTGCCTGGAGGAGAAGTGGGAAACCACGGAAAACCACTTCGAGGATGGCTGAGCTGGGAATCGAACCCATCTCAGTTGACCTCCCGAGGCTGAGTGGACCCCGTTCCAGCCCTCGCACCACTTTTCAAATTTCGTGGCAGGGCCGGGTATCGAACCCGGACCTCCTGGAGTGACAGCTAATCACATTAACCACTACACCATAGAGGCGAACACAAATTTAATTTTACGGGAAGAAAAAAGAGAAGTACGGTGAAACGACGCTAAATATTTGCATAACGGGCATAACATCGCTCACCAAACAGCGGCTTCAATACGAATGTCAAAATATCAGATGTGCGGAGGAAAAGATTGGATCGCTGATAATTGGTGAAAGGACGATTAAACCCAAAGTTATTTATGACCGCAATCTCGATCCGCTTATCGGATACTCTGAGGCACAATTAAAGGAATCGATAAGAAGTGACAAACTCGCTATTAGATTTCTCTGCTTCTTTCGTGAATTTCTTATTTCGTTTAAGCATATTGTAAGAAATACGCTGTAGAAAATAAGTCAAACAATTGCTCTTGGTCTATCTTTGATCTCATATCTGTTTGTTGCCTTCTGAAATTACTAGTTTCGATGAATTTTTATAGTTTTTCATATTCGAACGTGTTGCAATGAGCGGGCGAGACCGGCGAGACAGATCAGTAAAGAGAACTCTAGCGGCACTTGCCGGAAGTATCTCGAGGACGAGCACAGCCGTCTCGATCCTCTTATACTGCCTGCTCTATGCCACTATTTTAACCGTTACCTACGCTATAATACAAGGCCTTGAAATGCACTCGTGGAAACGGGTTGCTTCCTAGTTCACCATTCAGCCGCTAGGATCGCGTTCTTGCCCCCAGGTATTCGCATGGCCGTATATGTCAATAAGTAAATTATATCCTAAATAAAAAGAACTGAATGTTTTTGCGAGTATTGACAGTACTTTATTTATAGAGCGGTGCTGCATTGGCTTGGATATGTCATTGAAGTTTCAATTTGAGGGGCTTCTTATCAAGTTTCAAAACTTTCTCTTTTCTACTTGAGTGGCTCAAAGCAATGTTGTCTAACAGAGGTCTCAGAAATGTTCATAGTAGAAAAATAGGTGGTTTGTCGCCTTTACACTTTCCAACTTTCCACACTTAATTTCACTGTTGAACATGTCTTTCGAAAAAATAAACGTACACTTTTTTGAAGTGACAAATTCCGTCGTTCACTGCAGAAGTGCCACAGACGATGATTTTCGGTATCTGAGGGCTCCTCGATCTTGAAAACGAATAAGACACAATGTTGGACTTTGAGTAGCTGGAGAACAGATATGTTCTAAACAGCCTTTACAGTCTGTTTTTTCTTTTGCCACACGAACCATAATGTCATTTTATTCCGCTTGGCGTCTTAGGTAGCTGAAGAAGAGTTCGATGTCATAGCTCGTTAGGTTCCTCGTCAATGCATAATGCAAATATATACTTATGAGGTATTTTACGCAGGCCACAGTGGACTGGATAGTCAACATCTATGCCTGATATATTTCTCTCATGATTCTTTCTTAGTTTCTCTGAATGCATTTTAAGTTTCTTAATATATGACAGGAAATCATTAATTAACCAACTGAGGAGTTCATCTTCAGTACTAAAAGATGGTTTTTTTTTTGCTAGTGACTTTACGTCGCACCGACACAGATAGGTATTATGGCGACGATGGGATAGGAAAGGCCTAGGAGTTGGAAGGAAGCGGCCATAGCCTTAATTAAGGCACAGCCCCAGCATTTGCCTGGTGTCAAAATGGGAAACCACGGAAAACCATCTTCAGGGCTGCCGACAGTGGGATTCGAACCCAATATCTCCCGAATGCAAGCTCACAGCCGCGCGCCCCTAATCGTACGACCAACTCGCCCGGTTAAAAGACGCTCGTTTGTTCTCGTTCCGAATATGTCCCATGTGAGGTGTTGCAGACGTTATGCGCATTGAACACTTTAATAAAATGCTCCATAAAACAAATGGCTTATTTTAAACTGTATTTTATGCTCTCGGGACAAAACCACCTCCATACTTTTCAAACCAGAGATTGTTTCAGGGGAAAATACAATAGTTTTAGCTCTTGCTACATTCACTTTCGCGAAATTTGTTGGGCAAATTATTTTCCTCGTTGGTTTCCTAATTTAAGATTTCTGAGTTTGAAGATACCTCTCAAATGATTGCCGGTCACGGTAGCATAGTTTAAAAAAAGTCCAGTGACAAATTTTGGGATCGCCCGATTCTTATGACGTAACTCGGATCAAAACTTAGTAACAGAGGCCTACTTCGATCAACTTGATGTCGTATCTCATGTGTAATACTTCCTCTGTATAATATTTCGAACATTGAACATTCACTGGAAACTTGTGAAACGAAATTCCACTACCTTTAATTTTTCGTGAATAAACCATGACTGGAACTGCGAATGCTTAACATCAGACAAATACATAATACATTCACAACCAACTCAGTTAATGAACACGTTTAAAGGCGCGAGTCTGGTAGACAGGGGGCAAGATAGCGATCCTAGCGGCCCGGATTTGAACTTCAGTGTAACCACTTCCATAGCGTTTTACGGGCTCTATTTCCAGGCCTTGTATTATAACGTAGGCAACGATTTTAACACAGGAAGGCGCGACTACCGACATTTCTCCAAGTCGCCGTAAGAGTGCAGCAGTAGACGCACAATCTTCGCTGTTAGTGTGGGTGTTGCACTGTGTTATTGGTGCATGAATGTGTGTGTAAACCTGAGTTATTTCGTACAATAAGTAAACGTGTCTGGTCACTTTCGTTCGTACAAGAGATATTTTGTATAGAACTGTGAAATGAATTAATCATGTTATGCTAATAGATATTTCAAAAGTGATTTTAAGGTGTTGGTACTTGTTTCTTTTCGTTTGTGTAAGTCCTATTTTTCGTAGAACAGAAACTTCAGATTCTTTCCCCGAAATATTCAACTGTTGTGTACCATTTTGCCAATCTCGGCAAGGTGGTTCACAGCCAGAAAAGATACGACTCCATGAAATACCGTCTAGAAGGGAATTAAGAGAAAAGCGGCTGTCGGCTTTATCTAGGCAAGGACCTAATAAAGGAAGTAATCGGTTATCCTCAGATTACTCTCGCTTCTGTGCCTTTACACCTTATTTCAGAAGGTGATGGAGCCTCCGCGGCTCAGGCGGCAGCGCGCCGGCATCTCACCGCTGGGTTCAGTGGTTCAAACCCCGGTCAATCCATGTGAGATTTGTGCTGGACAAAGCGGAGGCGGGACAGGTTTTTCTCCGGATACTCTGGTTTTCCCTATCATATTTCATTCCAGCACCACTTTCGAATATCATTTCATCTGTCATTCATTAATCATTACACCGGAGGAGTGCGACAGGCTTGGGCAGCCGGCACACTTTCTATCCTCGCTGCTAGATGTGGGCTTTATTCATTCCATTCCTGACCCGGTCGAATGACTGGAAACAGGCTGCAGATTTTTTTTCAGAAGGTGATTCAAGCCGTGGAGGATAGGGGATTCCTTGTGATAAGAATTGTGACGGACAATCACAAAGCAAACGTCTTCATGTTTAGACATTTTGGACAACCTCAGATATCCAGTCAATAATATTCCAATCAAACTAAAAACAGGAAATCAAATCCTAATTTGTGGGTACTAGGTTCATGTTGTTGAAGAGAGGATGGAGTGTGCATTTGTGTCAGCAACATCTCGAGACGGCGGTGAGGACGAGTTTAGTGTGCTGTATTTCGGGAGGCCTAAGATTCACCGCCATCTAGCACCACGGTTGACGTCACGCAAAGCCGAACATAGCCGACTCCGCTCCGACCCGGAACAGTCTCTTACTGTAGCACCCGATGGGGGCCAGCGGGTTCGGGCGCACTGGGACTCGCAAACTTCAGAAAATACTGAAATATACACTTCCACTGTAGTACTCATGATAACATGAGATCTTCCCCAGCAGTCATTATTAAAAGTAACTATATTTTAAAATTCGAAGTTATTTTCCTTTTCAGAAATATAAATACAAAGTACACAATAAATTTTATATTAAATATCACCTTGTCAGAAACATAATGCTGCTTATTCGTTTAGATACCAGTTCTCAATAAATAATACAACTGTACAAAGATAAAATACAAAATTTTATTCATGAGTAGCTAGTTATCCCCCTAAAAATGATGTCTTTAGTTAATCTCCGTTTCAACCCAAACCTCGTTATTATCTCTGTTTCTGTTTATATCTCCATGACAGTGAGAAGGTGGTGGTGGTGGTGATTATTGTTTTAAGAGAAAATACAACTGGGCAACCATCAACGCTTAACAAACTGATAACAGGAAGAGGTCCGACACATCGACAAATGAATGAATCGGCCAAAGAAAGACATGGATCGCACAGGGCGTGAAAATGAATGGTCCATTCGCAAATCTAATACCGCCGGGGTCGGAAATGAACATGAGTTGACCAAGAGAGGATGGATAGGACTGATGGAAGTGTGGAGCCTGCCACAACTAGTGGAAGCGATGCCAGGACTCAGCTAAGGACCAACCCACGCTACCAAATTGAAAGCCCCAGGGACCCCTTTTAGCCGCCTCTTACGACAAGCAGGGGATACTGTGGATATATTCTACAGACCCCGCAACCTCAGAGGTACCGGGCGAGTTGGCCGTGCGGTTAGGGGCGCGCAGCTGTGAGCCTGCATCCGGGAGAGAGTGGGTTCGAACCCCACTGTCGGCAGCCCTGAAGATGGTTTTCCGTGGTTTCCCATTTTCACACCAGACAAATGCTGGGGCTGTACCTTAATTAAGGCCGCGGCCACTTCCTTTCCATCGTCGCCATAAGACCTATCTATGTCAGTGTGACGTAAAGCAAGTTGTAAAAAAATCATCAGAGGGCACCATGAAACTTTAATATTAAAGATTTCTAGATTGGATACTAATTCTGAATTTTTTAAATAATATGCATAGCTATAACAAATAGAAATGTTTATTTAACACATATTATCCTACGCTGCTATTAGCTCCGTAGCTTATGGCCAGCGTCAAGACCTCCATTTCAGAGCGTCATAAGTTCGATTCCCGGCCGGGTAGCTTTTTAACTGTGTCTAGTTAATTTAACTCGCGGACGGGGTGTTTTTTGCTAATGGTTTAATTTCGCATTAACGCATTTTCAGAGCTGCCGACGGTGGGACTCAAACCCACCACTGCCGCATGCAAGCTAACAGCTGCGTGGTCCTAACCGCATGGCCAACTAACTCGGTACTCGTAATATTGAATACATCCCTCCACATATGTTTGGCGTTAACAAGGGCATCCGGTCGGAAAACAGGCTCCAGTCCACATGTACTGCACAGTTGGCACCCGACTTCACAAGGATGTGGGAAAAACGGAAAAAGAATAGGAAAATTCCATGGCACTATTGCTTTCCTATTACATCTGTTATAGCTATGCACATTATTTTTAAAATTCAGAATTGTTTGTTTTTTGTTTGTTGTTCAAAGGGGACTAACAGCTAGGTCATTGGCCAAATTCAGAATTAGTATCCAAATTAGAAATCTTTAATATTAAAGTTTCATTGAAGTACTGTATAGGCTTCTTGTTGGTAATATATAACGGCTTTCATGGAGCCCTCTGAGGTTGCGGAGTCTGTAGAATACAATATCCACGGTATCCCCTGCTTGCCGAAAGAGGCGGCTAAAAGGGGTCCCAGGGGCGTTCAGCTTGGGAGCGTGGGTTGACGACCACGAGGTCCTCAGCTGAGTCCTGGCATTGCTTCCACTTAGTAGTGCCAGGCTCCGCACTTTCATCAGTCCTGTCCAACCTCACTTGGTCAACTGTTGTTCATTTCCGACCCCGGCGGTATTAGATCTGCAAATGCTACGGAGTCTTTCATTTCCACACCCTTTGTGTCCCTTGTCTTTCTTTAGCCGATACCTTCATTTGTCGAAATGCCGGACCTCTTCCTGTGATCAGTGTTAAGCGTTGATGGTTGCCCAGTTGTATTTTCTCTGAAAGCAATAATCACCACCACCTTCTCACTGTCATGGAGATATAAACAGAAATAGAGGTAATTACGAGGTTTGGGTTGAAACGGAGATTAACCAAAGACATAATTTCTAGGGAGATAACTATTATTCACGAATAAAAACCGTGTATATTTTCTTTGTACAATTTTATAATTTATTGAGAACTGGTAACTAAGCGAATCTTCGTTTTACTTTAATATTAAAGTTACACTGAATTTTAAACATATCGTTTGCCGTCATGAAAATATTCCTTTTGTAACAGTAAATATTCTTTATTTACAGAGAGTTTTCCAAGGATTCTATCTGAAGACACAAATCTAACAGAACAGTTCTGAATAAAATCATTTTATGGTATATTCCTATCCCGCTGAAGTTCAGCATTATGTTTCTGACAAAGTGGTAGAGTGTCGGCCTCCGGATCCCAAGATAGCGGGTTGAAACCCGGCAGAGATAGTCGGATTTTTGAAGGGCGGAAAAAAGTCCATTCGACACTCCATGCCGTACGATGTCGGCATGTAAAAGATCTCTGGTGACACATTTGGTGTTTACCCGACAAAATTAATTAAAATCTCAGCCATAGACGCCCAAGAGAGTTTTGGTTTACTCGGTCTGCCATCTAGTAGGCCTAGAGTAAAACGGAACGTCGAAATTGACGAGCAGACAGCCAGATGGCGTCAACTTGAAATGTCTGCACACGGTAGCTGAGGACATACGATTATTATTATTATTATTAATATAAAATGTATTGTGTAGGCGTACTTTGTATTTATATTTCTGAAAAAAAACTTCGAATTTTAAAATATACCTCGTTATTTTCAATAATTATTACTACTGGGAATGATCTCATGTCATTTATAAAATGCGTACTACAGTGAAAGTGTATATTTCAGTATTTTCTTAAATTATGACATTAATACGAGTCCATTAAGCGCGCAACCGCTGGCCTCTGACGGGTCGGAGCGGAGTCGGCTATGTTCGGTTTTGCGTGACGTCACGCGTGGTGCTAAGGCTCTATAAGTCTTTAGAGAGCCCTAAATCTATACCTCCGACATGCCAAAACCTGAGAATGTCAATCTATATTTATATGCTGACGATACAGCTCTGTCCGCGGTCTCATGGCAGGCCCCGAGAGTCGAACACCACCTTCAGACAGCGCTGACCACTATCGAGCCCTGGCTCGAGAAGTGGCGCATCAAAATTAATGTAGGGAAATGTCAGGCCACGCTCTTCACGAAGAGACGCGGCAGACTGGCGGGCGGTCTGAACTTCTTTGGTGAGGTAATCAGATGGTCCGACAGCGCCAAGTACCTGGGGGTCACCCTAGACCGCGGACTGACCTACCGTCAGCATGTAACTAACATTTCAGGCAACGCCCATGCAAGGGTATCAAAATTATTCCCTCTGATCTATGCTGAAAACAGCCTCACACCACAAAACAGGCTCCTCCTGTATACGACGATGGTTAGGCCGCTACTCGAGTATGCCTGTCCTATATGGGGCGTGGCCGCTGATTGCCACCTGAGTAGGCTGCAGTCCGTTCAGAACCGGGCCCTGCGGCTTATTACGGGTTGCGATCGGTATACACGTATCACCCACCTCCACGACCTGTGTCAGATAGACACTGTTAGGGTGAGAATGATAAACCTAGCCAAGACAATCTACAGGAAGGCCCCACTAAGTGGTAACCCTCTTATTCACAATCTAGGCTCCTACGATACTCGCGGCCTCAAACACAAGAGACCGCTGGTACTCGTAAAGTAAACTTCTCAGCGCACCTAGCGCATTTTACTTTCTCTTCTACGTGCCTAGCACCACTACTGTACAAATAACTATGTAACACAGCGCTCACGCGCCCGGCCATACTCTGGCCAAAGATTGTCTAGATTCTCACCCTAACCCCATTCACCAGCAATTTTACAGCCATGGGATTAAATATTAAAGACATAGCGCTCAAGACCGGTATCGGTCGACGGGCTAAAAAGTTCTCGCATTGAGCCTACGGCTCAATGCATCGAACATGGGGATGGCATGGCATGGCATGGCGTGGTGCTACAGCCATTCTCAGCATTCGATGCTTATGCTCCGAGCAGTCAAGATCTCGTGAGAACCCTGCACCGAGCTTGCCTCCTGATTACCGCCAGCTCACCAGCATCTCCCGTCACTGCTCTCGCCTGCGGTACTTCTCAGTACTGCACCCAGCCGCTTGGAGCGCTTCGCCGAGTGTCCAGCCTGAGCGAGCCCCGGCTCGCCCCCATTCACCGACCGCCAGCCGCTCAAGAGTCTCCCGGCAACGGCCGCCATCTTGCCGTTCTCAGCGCGGTCCGACTTTTTTGATATAGTCGTGGACCCACCTTTCTGCGGTCTCACATATTCGCCCCGGCTGCTCAACGGTCCGCCAGTCCAGCCCAGCCCAGCCGACTCACTGCTAGCCCGCAGGGCTGTGTACTACAAAGGAGCAATTTGTCAAGGAAAAAGAGCGATTTGTCTTGCACTCGGTGTGTGCTTGTTCGCGACTTGTCCCGGCGCGACCCGGTTACCAACTACACCTGGCGCGACTGGTACCCCCCGAGTGCACCCAGCCCTGGTCCTCTCAGGAGTTTGACCACTAGTGCTAGCTCCTGTCTCTTCCTCTCCTCCCCTGCCTTTCCACCAAATCTTTTCTCACTTCTTCTCTCTCTCTTTCTTTCTCTCATTCAATATGGACACCCCCGGTGGACCGAGTAGCTGGGGCCCATATGTGAACTTCAACCTCCTGATGAAAATTGAATTTCTCGATTCCGACCCCAATCTCATGGACAATTATCTGGTCATTCCCCCCCCCCCCACTCAGAACCCACCCCATCGAATATGAAACTGCTCAGGCAACGCATAGCCGCTGCTCTCCGCCCCACTACCAAACTAATCCACAGGATTTACGAAAATGCTGACTCCCACGCAATCTTCGTCCTCCCCCGAACCCAGGACTCCCTACCTGTCCTCTCCAACCGCCTTGCCGGTAAAGGTATCCCTTTCTCTCCCGCCGACCAACTTCCGGGATGGCAAGAAATGATGGAGGCACTCCTGGATTCGGAAGATGATGAGGAAGAAGATGAAGACATCGCAGTGGAAGATCCACCCCCGTACCAGCATCCATTTCATTACACTAGGAAAAATACCTCTTCCCCAATTAACCCCAAGAACAGCCTCCTCATTATTCCACTTACAAACCCAGGACCCATACCTGCTACCAGAAAAGCCGTCATTGAAGCCATAGAGCCGATCCTGAGCAGTCACATTGCAGTCATTGAGGAAACTCATAATAATCACCTCCTTATCACTCCACTCAACAACAAATTCATTCCGGCCATCCTTCAGAAACTAAAACTTCCCGACATACCATCTCCTATTCTTATAAATCCAGTCATTATGTCATCCCAACCAATAATGTCATCCCAACCAATATCTATCAGCAATAGCCAGTCGCCAAACACCCAGGACATCGAAATTCAAACCGACCCCATCTCTGATCCAGAAATTCAATCTGACCCGTTCACACCTACTGACCCTGTCACTCAGGCTCCCCCCACCCCTCCCCCATCGCCAAGAGATGACTCTAACCAAGACCCAGAGCAACCCTTGCCAATCTTCACCAGCAGTGCCACCCAGACACGCCGGAGAAGAAGAAGAAGACGACGAACGCCAGTTCCGAAGACTACTACTTCGAACCCCGAACCAGTCACTCACCAGCCCCCCCCCTCCATCCCCCGCCCCCCCCTCGTCGTGCAGTGTTTCAACTGTCTCCAGCTGCACCATACAGCTGGTACCTGCACCAACGCCACCAGGTGCAACCGGTGCGGCGGCCCCCACCGCCACACTGATTGTCAGGTACCTTGCGTCCAGCCAAGGTGCGCTAACTGTAAGGGAAAGCATGCGGCGTCGTTCCCGGGGTGCCCGTACATCAAGAGAGCCATCAAGAAGCACTATAAGGACTCCAGGCACCTGCAAAGACCAAGATCTCCACCACCACATCTCAACCACTCCCTCTTTCCGCCGCGTCACTCACCAGCTATCCCAACCAACCAGGACACCTCCCAATTAACCCAGCTACTTCTTACTCTTCTTTCCTCTTATCTATCACCTCATCTTCCCCTCCAAGTCCCCCTCATGCCCTCCCGGCAGATTTTAATCCCGTAATCAGCTCACCCTGTTCATCGCCTTGCCACCTTCAACTTGCCCTCACTACTTGCCTTCTTCTTCTTGTAATACATCAACATCTACCATCTCCTACCTTGCCAACTAGCACTAGCTAAACTAAATTGAAAACTAACAGAGCAGCGAAGAGGGGTTTTCGTTTTCTGACGGGTGAACTTGTTTCACTTTGACAGAGCTGATTTTTCCCCGCTAGTGTATGTCGTGCTGGTGCTGATGTGTTTCTCACATTTCCGCTGATACAGAAGAGTAGAGTGGCCTAGTGTTCGCCACGAGACTCCCTTCTACGAGCTATCAAAAAAAAAAAAAAAAAAAAAAAAAAAAAAAAAAAAAAACGTGGTGCTAGATGGCAGTGAATCTTAGGCCTCCCACGGCCGACTTGATGCGTCGCTCTAGCTAGAGATCCAGTCGGCCGTGGGCCTCCCCATAGAGTTAGTAAATAATACACTAGAGGTAGCATTAGCGCCACCGTCTACGAGAGAATCACTGTAGCGAGCGGAGCATGTTGACATCGCAGCTGTTTGGAAAAAAGCTCACTCCGCTGTACTCATCAATGTAAATATGGGACTTTTAAAACTGTGGTGATATAGATAAGGTTTAAAATTCTTACATATAAATATTCTCAGATATTACAGTATACTTGCGACGCTTCTCTCCAGTAAAAATGGGAAGCCCTAGAAGCATAATTACTGGAGAAATGCGTGATAAAAGAGGACGGTGTTCAGGTGGAGTTACGTAACACAAAATTAATCTACTCTTCATATTAAGTCTTCTAAGAACATACGTTTAGATGGAAGGCACGTATATATCGATATACTTTATGTAAATGACCAGGACTTTGCTATAATTCTGCCCAACAACCGAAAATGTCCTCTTCTCGTACGAAGCGGATAAGCGAGTTTTTAGGCCTAAAAGTGTTGACGAGATTTTGGGGTAAAGTAGACAAAATATTGCCATCGCCGGTTTAGACCCTAGCTTTCTGAGCCCAAGTTGGCAGGTTCGAGCCCCGCTCACTCCGGTTATACCTGAAGGTGCTCAAATATGTCGGCCTCTTGTAGATAGATTTACCGGCACATGAAAGAACTCCCGTGGGAAAAAATTCCGACACGTCAGCGTCTCCGAAAACCGTGTAAGTAGTGAGTGGGAAGTAAAGCCATTATTATTATTATTATTATTATTATTATTATTATTATTATTATTATTATTATTGTTACGGAGTTATCCGTGGAAGTCAGAGGTGAAAGAAGGTGCGGGCTGGAATGGGTCTAACTACAAGTCCGAAAGATGAATTTAAAATTTAAATAAAGGTTATATTTTCAATAGACAACAAGAGTTAACAAAAGTTTACATAGAATTTGAAAACTTAACAAGTCAACAACAAGCCAAAATCAGGTATAAAGAAATCACACTATTTAGGGGGTTATTACAAGATCTGGGCTTCGAGCCCCAAGTATAATTTCTGAGCTCTCAGTTCACAATCACAAAATACCAAAGGGCAGAAAACCCTTAATTACATGGAGCATTAGCTCCCGACTTTACATCTCAAGCCTCGCTAAGGCATTTTTACCACAACACCATAAAGAGCTGACCCGCTCTCTATCTTTCAAGCCTATTTAAGAGGCCATAAACTAACTTTACACTAACTGCCCTCAAATTATAACCTTCAGGTTCCCAGTAGAATGTAAATGACAAAGTTAACCAAAATTTTACACGGGTTTAATTTGAGAAATGTGGACCCTAAATATTCTCTCTGTGGCTGGATTGCTCACTAACAATGTGACCGGCGTAAGAAAATCCAAGACGGTGCACGGCCCATGAAATCTGGTGGCAAGCTTGCCCGCGGGAACAAAATTCTTGACCATAACTTGGTCTCCTACTTTTAAATTGGTGGGCCTCCGTCCACGATCATATCTTTCCCTAACCTTTTCATGAGAAATTTTAAGATTGGCCTTAGCCTTCTTCGAAAGATCTTTAATATTATATGGATCTATTGTCTCAGGTAGAATATCACTAAGAGACCAAAGGTTAGAGAGCGGCGTGGTGGGAACAAACTTAAACATCAAAGAAGCTGGAGTAAACTTATGGGATTCATGAACCGCCGAATTCAAAGCGAAAGCTAACCAATGCAGGGACGTATCGCACCTGGAGGGGTCGTCGTGATGATAGGCATTTAGAGCCGACCTCAGATTACGATTGACCCGTTCAGCCAGAGATGGTTGAGGATAATATGCAGAAGTTGTTACATGTGAGATAGATAGATCAAAACAGAATTTACGGAAGATATTGGAGGAGAAG
This sequence comes from Anabrus simplex, assembly GCF_040414725.1. Classification (NCBI taxonomy): domain Eukaryota; kingdom Metazoa; phylum Arthropoda; class Insecta; order Orthoptera; family Tettigoniidae; genus Anabrus; species Anabrus simplex. Next base: position 47,354,306 of record NC_090267.1, read on the forward strand.
GCTTTAGCATTATCAGAAACAATATATTAACATGGACCAAAAGAAGCGAAGATGGAATTTAAACAAGAAATGGTGGGCTGAGCGGTAGCCAGCTTAGTCGGAAATAACCATGAGAATCTAGTGAAGCCATCTACACACACAAGGATGAACTTGTTGGCATTCCCCTTTGACTGGGGGAAGGGTCCTACATAGTCGATGTAACGACGTTCCATGGGGCTCGACGCTTGATGAGATGACAAGAGCCCTTGCTTAGTGGACATGGTGGGTTTACTAAGCCAACAAGATTTACAAGCCTTTACCAATTCACGGATTTCTCCGTCCATACCCTTCCAAATGAACATTTCTCGGATCTTTTCTCTAGTTTTGAAGATACCTAAATGCCCCCCCTAGTGGGGTCTCATGATAGTACTTGAAGATCATAGGCACAAGAACAGCTGGAACCACAACTTTCATCTTCTTATCATGCCCCGACGGGCAATATAAAACATCATTCCTCAATACATAAGGGACGACACGTTCCCCAGAAGAAAGGGTTTCCATGATAGCGGCCAGCGTCGGATCTTCACGTTGATATTTTTCAAGATCCCTAAACAACATGGGAGCATCCGTTAGTATGGCATTTACGCCAGCAGGTGTGGACTCTGGAAGTGAAGAACAGTCTTCCTCTTCAAGGGGCTCTACATCATTAGAGAACATACGGCTTAGTCCATCTGCCACAACATTTTCCGTTCCTCTTATATGCCTAACATCAAATTGGAACGCAGAAATTCTGATGGCCCAGCGAGCTATGCGACCCGTACGACCCGGCCTACCTAAGACCCAACTTAAGGCTTGGTTATCTGTCTCCAAGTCGAACTTGACTTGTTCCAGATAGAGGCGGAACTTTTGTAGAGCAAAGAAGACTGCTAAACCTTTAAGTTCGTAGATGGAATACTTGGATTCTTGGGCCGATAATGTCCTAGAGGCATAGGCGATGGGTCGCCTCCCTAGTTCAGTCTCTTGAAGGAGGACTGCAGCTACCGCCGACGACGACGGGTCGGTTTGGACGATGAATTTTTAGAGAAATCGGGCATAGCGAGGACAGGGGCATTACAAAGGGCTAATTTGAGGTCTTCGAAAGCGGCTTGTTGAGAAGGCACCCACTCAAACTTGACGCCTTTCCTGCAGAGTAAGTTCAAGGGCGCCGCTCTATTAGCGAAATTTGGAATACATTTCCTGAAGAAGTTCACCATGCCTATGAACCTGGCAATACCCTTGATGTCCTTGGGAGGTTTGAAATCACGGATGGCCTGTGTTCTAGAATGATCTACAGCGACACCATCGGGCGACACAATATGCCCTAGAAATGACATGGAAGGCTTAGCGAAGGCAACCTTGGACAACTTCACCGTTAACCCTGCCTGACGAAGGCGACTCAGGACCTCTTTCAGATGATCTAGATGTTCTTCAAAGGTCTCAGAAAATACGAAGACATCATCAAGATAATGGTATAAATACTCAAATTTGATATCGGAGAAGACCCTATATAGCAGTCTCGTAAGCACGGCTACTCCCGTGGGGAACACGAAAGGCACACGTTTGTATTCGTACTGGTTCCCATCAGTGGCAAATGCTGTTAGATGTTTAGATCCTTCAGCCAGAGGAATCTGGTTATAAGCCTGATTGAGGTCTAAGATGGTGAAGAACTTAGCTTTACGAAACCATGAAAAACAAGAATGAAGGTCGGGAAGGGGCACAGATTGTAACACCACCTTCCGACTGAGAGCCCTGTAATCAATCACAGGCCTGAAGCCACCTTGGGGTTTCGGAACTAGAAAGATAGGCGAAGAGTATGCCGACTTAGAGGGGCGAATAATACCATCCTTCAACATTTGATCTATGATTTCCTTCAAAGCCTTCATTTTAGGTGGAGATAGCCTATAAGGTGGAAAACGGACTGGAATCGAATCCGTAACCTCAATCTTGTATTCGATAAGGTCAGTGACACCAAGAGTATCAGAAAAAACCTCTGGAAACGACTGTCACAACTTGCGAATACTCTCAGCCTGGTCCTCAGGTAGATGTCTAAGATCTAACACCATCTCATCCTGGTTAGGTGAAATAGATGAACATGACACAGAACTACATTTTAATAAAGGGATTTTGAAATTACTGACAAATTTGAAAGTGCACGACTTGCTCTGAAGGTCGAGCACTAGGCCAGTGTGAGACATGAAGTCCGCTCCCAATATAATGGGGCAAGACAAGTGCTTAGCCACCAATAGTTTTATTTTCCAAGTGAATTTCGAAATGCGGATTTTGGCATACAGAGAACCTAAAATTTCTAATGGAGATGAGTTTGCCGAAACGCATTGAACCAAAGACGAACAATAATCCGGAAGTTTACACCCAGATTTTAATTCGGAATACCATTCGGCAGAAATAATGGAACACACACTGCCAGAATCTAATAGAGCAGTTACAGGTTCATTATACAATTCAATTTTGAGAAATGGAACGGGAGCGGGGGAATCTGCCGCAATCTTTAGACATTCTTTGGGACCTACAAAAGATAAATTCGAAGACTGAGTTTTCCCTGAGATTTCGGCAGGTTTACTTGGGGCTGAGCCTCGGAAAGAATAGTTAGTCGACTCAGCCGAAGCCACTAGTCATTTTTGACTGTTGGTGGAAGTTGCACCCGAAGTTGAGCAGGAGGGAGTGCTAATCGAATTCGGGCAATTTTTGGCAATATGGGAGAAAGCGCCGCATCTAAAACAGCCTTGGGATAACCCTGCTCCATTCCTTGTCCCGCTAGATTTAATTAATGGACACTTGTTCCGAAGATGGTCAGGCGTCCCGCAAGCGTAACATTTACGGGGTGTGACGGTTCGGCGAGGTGGAGGCCGAAAATTACTAGAGGATGGAGGGGGTTCTTTCGCGACACGTAAGGTGTCGGCGTATCTAACTCCTTCCGCTGAGACAGCCATAGCCTCTAATTCGGCAAAAGTTTGAGGACGCGACGCAAAGCACAAATATGACCTGTACGATGGGGAATTGCCTTCCACAATGGCCTGTACAATCTGGTCTTCAGGAAAATGAAGAGCAAATACCCTAGTGTAGAATTTGATGTCTTGGATGAAGTCAACAAGATTTTCATCCAGCCGCTGTACACGGTGTTCCGAGGTATCTGTGGAACGGCAGATGTGAAAGAAGCGGCTGGGAGTGAATAGGTCTCAACTTACGAAATTGAAGTTAATTTAAAACTTTAACAAAGGTTATATTTTCTTTTCAAGGTAAATAAATAACAGAATATACAGGTACCAAGTAGCAGATCAACAAATTAAGAAAGTACAATATTAGTTCATTACAAAATTTGGGCTTCGAGCCCGACACTCACGAACCTTGAGCTATAAGCCCAACTTTACCTATATACAAGGTTCAACAAAGGGGCAGAAAACCCCAATCATGTCAAGGAGCACTTGCTCCCAATTACCCAGAAAAGCCTCCTCGAGGCACACAGAAAATCAACTTTTAAGAAAGAGCAAACCTGCTCTCAAAATTCAAGCCTATTCCAAGGCCACACCAAACTATACATCAATCTGCCCTCCAGGCACACAAAAACAGGGGTAATAATACCCAAACCTACTGAGGCCTATTCAGTAAAGAAACAGGTCAATTACATGGCCCAAAATTCTGAGTTGAATGGAGGCGTAACTTGCACTCTTAATACATGTTTAAAACCTATTTGGCACTAGGCCGCTTATGCAAGGGCTAATCCCATACTACGGAGGTGACACGATAAGAAAGCTTATTTACATTACATTTAGAAAGGAAGAAGCGGTTGTGAAAACAAAGTCACCTCAAAACAATAGGAGTGGGAGCTCGAGAGGGTTAGGCACACTCTATCCCAATTTATAGTTAAAGAGACGAAGTTTTACCAAGTGTCTATTACATTTTAAATATAGGTTACATGAGGAAAGTTTTCGAACCTGCCCCGATGGTTAATCTGCTGAGCTAGCAAGAAATGAAGTTATAAAATGGCCATTACCTTATAGATGAACTGCTGCCCGAAAAAGAGGCGCTTCTCGCCCCCTGCTACATAATCACCCAAGGAGAGATGTTACTGAAGTGGCCAGGAGACCAGAAAATCAGCAGTTTATATACCCTCGTGGAAAATTCGAGACGTTTCATGAATGATTACAACCCGCCCACAAAATTTTATTGGATAACAGGAAAAACTAATACACCAGACGAAGAAGAAACAACTTATTGGTGGAAAATTAATTACAGAAATTCCTCATTGGTCAAATTCAAAACTGGCGGAAAGAGAAGGGTTATACTGCCAACCCAAACAATGACTGAAAGAAATTTAATAAAGAACCAACTTATGAATACTAAATTTCTTCAAAAAAAAGGTTCCTTCACTTCGCACTAGGGTGCACAATTGTAGTTCTTAAGTAGTGCCATCTACAAGAGAATGTTCACACAAATACAAATCGAAACCGACATAGTTCAGAACACTTCAAAATTTACAGTAGAGGCATCTACTGAGAAACCTTAGAATTAATGTGGTTGTTAAAGTTCAGTCTTTCTCCAGTAGAGGAGTTTCAACTGGCGCAATGTTTGAATTAGCGGCGTGGAGGTGTACCGCCCGGTACACACGGTAATAATACTTCTGAATTAGTGATGACCTAGCCCTAGCCGGAATAAAATTAGCTAACAGATGAGCGTGAAATTCTTCTATAGATGATTGATCAGCAATTACTCTTACTATTTTGTCCGATAGAACACCAATTGAATAGGGATAAATAATCTGCAGAATTTGACACGGGGAAAGAGAAAAAAGAAGAGCATGATCTTGGAATTCAACAAAAAACCTTAAGAATGAAATAACGTCACTGGTAGAGTTAACAGAAAACTTTGAAATACCTCTGAGCAACATTGCTAAAGGATGGGGCAAACTGCTGAAGCCAGGTGACATAGTAGGTAGAGGCCTAAGTGGCGGAGAAGCTGTTTCAGAAGGTGCATTATTCAACGAGTTACGACGTTCAAATTCGTTATCTAATGGGGCAGAGGTTTGTTGGGCTCCTACTGGTTTCCTACTTTCATCTCCTCTAGAAGAGTCTTCCTCGCTAACTAGGTTTACCGTAGCAGGTTGGTCGGTTTTGGGAGGGACTGTCCCAGTTAACAATAGGCTAACCTTACTGGACAATGTGGAAAGGTTTTCAAGAAGAGCACTAGCCTCCTTCCCTTAAATGTCATTCAACTTTAGAGACAACAGATCATTAACTCTATTAGAAAAATGATACAATCGGGCCTGTACTCTTTGAGTTGATTTGGGGATGGATCCCCTCCTTCAAAAAAACTAACTACAGATGCTAGCTCAGTAGTATTGTCGGTGACCGTGGAGAGAGAGTCGTCAACCTCTTTTTCTCCCAAAGTTGGGGTGGTAATCGGCAAATCAAGAGAATCTTTAAGCATAGTGATATCGGCCGCAACCGTGCCTCCAGATTGAACATTTCTAATTAATAATTCATAGATCAATTCCTCCTTGCGCAAATAGCCGGGATGGAGGACATCGCGAGGGCCGGGCATGATGACAGAAAAATTTTGAAAATAAAAAAAATTCCAGCGACTGAGAAAATTGTTAGAGTTCGAATCAAAAACAATGTTTAGCCGTCAAAAGGGGCTCAATTGAGACCCATTCAAGCACGCTCTGCTACCACTTGTAACGGAGTTATCCGTGGAAGTCAGAGGTGAAAGAAGGTGCGGGCTGGAATGGGTCTAACTGCAAGTCCGAAAGATGAATTTAAAATTTACATAAAGGTTATATTTTCAATAGACAACAAGAGTTAACAAAAGTTTACATAGAATTTGAAAACTTAACAAGTCAACAACAAGCCAAAATCAGGTACAAAGAAATCACACTATTTAAGGGGTTATTACAAGATCTGGGCTTCGAGCCCCAGGTAATAATTTCTTAGCTCTCAGCTCACAATCACAAAATACCAAAGGGCAGAAAACCCTTAATTACATTTACCATTAGCTCCAGACTTTACATCTCAAGCCTCGCTAAGGCACTTTTACCACAACACCATAAAGAGCTGACCCGCTCTCTATCTTTCAAGCCTATTTAAGAGGCCATAAACTAACTTTACACTAACTGCCCTCAAGGCACACTTACAGTGAAACAGGGGTATCTTGTACCCCACCTACAGGGCCTTCGCATTAAGAAAAAGAATAAAACAACAGGTTATGTTACTGGCCCAAAGTACAGAGAGGACTGGAGGCGTGAACTTTCACTCCTAAATACACATTTTAAAACCTAAGTGGCGTTAGGCCGATCACACAGGGGCTAATCCCAATCTATGGAGGTGACTAGTATACAAGATAAATTTAAGGAAGATAAAAACGGTTATGAAAACATAGTCACCTCAAATTCAAAATGAAGAGGTGCTCGAGAGGGTAAAGCACTCTCTATCCCCGAATTAAAGTTCAAGAAAACTGAAGTTTACCAGGAAAAGGGATTACATGTTTAATACTTTACATATTAAAGGTTTCGAACCCTCCCCGAGAGTTAAACTGCTGAGCTAGCAAGAAATAAAGATGTTAAAAGGCCATTACCTTGTTGGAGAACTGCTGTCCGAAGAAAGGGGCGCTTCCCACCCCCTGCTACATATTCACACACACTGAGTTAGATGTTATACGAGTGACGCGGATACAAGAAAATCAGCAGTTTTTATACCCTCGTGGAAAATTCAAGACCTTTCAGGAATGAGTAGACACACCCCCTCAATTTTATTGGTTCACTAATAATTACACATGGAAATTCGAAGAAGAAAGCAATGATTGGAGGAAAATTAATTACAGAAATTACGGATTGGCTAAATTCAAAACAGGCGGAAAGAAAGGTTTAATGTTGCCAACCCACAAACCACAGAACAAAATTTAGTAATGACAAAACTAATGAATACAACATTTCTTCAAGAGAGTTCATTCCATTGCACCAGAGTGTATTACCATCGTTTTTGGTAGAGACATCTGTTAGAGAATGCCCACGCTTCTTGATCAATGACAAACAAAAACACATCAAAATTCACACAGAGCCATATTCGGAGAAACTGTTGAGTTAATACAGTTTTATAAAGTTCAGGCTTTCTCCTGTAGATGAGTTTCAATTGGCGCAATATTTGAACTAGCGGCGTGGAGGTGTACCGCCCGGTAAAATTATTATTATTATTATTGTACCGGTTGGTACACCCCGACCCCGCTAGTTCAAATATTGCGCCAGTTGAAACTCCTCTACAGGAGAAAGCCTGAACTTTAACAATCTGTATTAACTCAACGGTTTCTCGGAAGATGTCACTATTGTAAATTTGTTAATTTTGAAGTGTTCTGAACTGTGTCTATTTCGATTTGTGGTTGTTTGCTCCGTATCAAGAAGTTTGGACATTCTCTAACAGACATCTCTCCCAAAAGTATGATAACGCACTCTGGTGTAAAGGAATGTACTCTCCTGAAGAAATTTTGTATTCATAAGTTTTGTCCTTACTAAATTTTGTTCTGTCAGTTGTGGGTTGGCAATATAAATCCTTTCTTTCCACCTGTTTTGAATGTAGCCAATCAGGAATTTCTGTAATTAATTTTCCACCAATAAGGTGTTTCTTCCTCGTCTTGTGTATTAGTTTTTGCTGTTATCCAATAAAATTTTGTGGGCGGGTTGTAATCATTCATGAAACGTCTCGAGTTTTCCGCGAGGGTATAAAAACTGCTGAATTTCTTGTCTCCGGGCCACTTCAGTAACATCTCTCTTAGTGTGTGAATATGTAGCAGGGGGCGGGAAGGGCCTCTTTCTTCGGGCAACAGATTTCCAACAAGGTAATGGCCTTTTAACATCTATATTCCCTGCTAGCTCAGCAGTTTTACTCTCGGGGAGGGTTCGAAACATTTAATATGTAACCAATTCCTTTAAAATGTAAATTACTTTTCTGTGTATGTAAAAACTTCAAATCTCTTTTTCTGTAATAGAGAGTGCTTCACCCTCTCGAACTCCCCTTCATTTTGAAATTGAGGTGACTACGTTTTCATAACCGTTTCTTCTCATCCTTAATGTATTAATGTTTCATACGTGTCACCTCCTTAGTATGGGATTAGCCCTTGTGTGAGCGGCCTAGAGCCGAGTAGGTTTTAAAAGTGTATTAGGAGTGCAGGCTACGCCTCCAGTCAAAGTCGGTATTTTGGGCCGTGTAATTAACCTGTTCCATTTCTGAGTAGTCCCAATAGATTGGCTACCTGATACCCCTGTTTCACTGTATGTGTGCCTTGTGGGCAGTTAGGAGTGAAGGTTGTTGTGGCCTTTGATAGGCTTGAAGACTTTGAGAGTGGGTCTGCTCTGTCTTGTGTGTGACAGGTGCCTCTGGGAGGCTTGAGTTAAAAGTTGGGAGCAATGGCTCCATGCATTTAGGGGTTTTCTGCCCTTTAGCAATTGTGGTTGTGAGCTGAGAGCTCAGAAATGAAACTTGGGGCTCGAAGCCCAAGTCTTGTAACGAACTGATTTGTTAACTTGTTGATCTGCTACTTGGTAGCTGTTATACCTTGTTATTTGTTGGTTTTGAAAAGAAAATATAACCTTTGTTAAAATTTTAAATTAACTTTAATTTTATAGTTGAGACCTATTCCAGCCCGCACCTTCTTTCACCTCTAACTACCACGGATATCTCCGTAACAAGTCGTAGCAGTGCGTAGTTGAATGGGTCTCAATTTAGCCCCTTTTGACGGCTAAAACTTACTTTGTTTGAACTCTAACAATTTTCTTCGTCGCTGGAATTTTTCGATTTTTTTCAAATTTGTAAAGTTCTGTCATCTTGCCCGGCCCTCGCGATGTTCTCCATCCCGGCTATTTGCGCAAGGAGGAGTTGATCTATGAATTAACAATTAGAAATGTGCAATCTGGAGGAACGGTTGCAGTAGACACCAACAAGCTTTAAGATTCCCTGAATTTGCCTATTTCCATCCCCACTTTGGGCGAGAAAGAGATTGACGACTCTCTCTCCACGATCACTGACAATACTACTGAGCTGGCATCCGTAGTTACCTTTTTTGAAGAAAATGACCCTTCTCCTAATCAAATTAAACGTGTGAAGGCCAGGTTATTTCATTTTTCTAATAGAGTTAACGATCTGTTGTCTCTGAAGTTGAATGACATTCAAAGGAAGGAAGCTAGTGTTATTCTCGAAAATCTTTCAGAGTTGTCCAGTAAGGTTACCCTATTGTTAACTGGGGAAGTCCCTCCCAAAACCGACTAACCCGCTACGGTAAACGTAGTTAGCCAGGAAGAGTCTTCTAAAGGAGAAGAAAATAGGAAATCTGTGGGAGCTCAACAAACCTCTGCTCCATTAGACAATGAATCTGAACGCCGTACCTCTCTGAATAATGCACGTTCTGAATTAGATTCTTCACCACTTAGGCCTCTACCTACTATGTCACCAGGGTTCAGCAGCTTGCCTCATCCATTAGCAATGTTACTCAGGGGTATTTCTAAGATTTCTGTTAACTCTAGCAGTGGCGTTATTACTTTCTTAAGGTTTTTAGTTGAATTCCAAGATCATGCCCTTGTTTTTTCCCTTTCTCAATGTCAAATTTTGCAGATCATTTATTCCTATTCAATTGGGGTTCTATAAGACAAGATTGTTAGGGCAATTGCTGAACAGTCATCCATAGAAGACTTCCACGCCCATCTGTTAGCTAAATTCATTCCGGCTAGGGCAAGGTCATCATTAATACAAAAGTACTACTACCGTGTACAGCGTCTGGATGAAAATCTTGCCGATTTCATCCAAGATATTAAATTCTATACCAGGGTGTTTACTCTTCACTTCCCTGAAGATCAGATTGTACAGGCCATTGTGGAAGGCATTTCTCCATCTTACAGGTCCTACTTGTGTTTTGCGTCGCGTCCGCATACTTTTGCCGAGCTCGAAGCTATGGCTGTGTCAGCCGAAGGGGTTAGATATGCCGACACACTACGTGCGGCGAGGGAGCCCCCTCCTTCTTTTAGTAATCCTCGGCCTCCACCTCGCCGACCAGTCACTGCCCGTAAATGTTACGCTTGCGGGTCGCCTGACCATCTTAGGAACAAATGCCCCTTGATTAAACCCAATGGGACCAGGAATGTAGCAGGGTCATCCCAAGGCTGTTTTAAATGCGGCGCTTTTTCCCATATTGCCAAGAACTGCCCTAATGTTAATTGCACTCCCTCCTGCTCAACTTCGGGTGCAACTTCCATCAACAATTATAAGTGACTAGTGGCTTCGGCTGAGTCGACTAACTCTTCTTTGCGAGGCTCAGCCCCTAGTAAACCTGCTGAATGCCCAGGGAAATTTTGTCCCTCCAATTCATCTTTTTAAGGTCCTAAGGAATGTCGTAGGATTGCAGCAGATACTCCCGCTCCGGTCCCATTTCTCAAAATTGAATTAAACAATGAGCCTGTAACTGCTCTTTTAGATTCAGGTAGTGTTTGTTCCATTATTTCGGCTGAATGGTATTCCAAATTAAAATCTGTGTGTAAACTTCCTGATTATTGTTCGTCTTTGGTTCTATGCGTTTCGGCAAACTCATCTCCATTAGAAATTTTAGGTTTTCTGTATGCCAAAATTCGTATATCTAAATTTACTTGGAAATCTAAACTGTTTGTGGCCAACCACTTGTCTTGTCCCATTATATTGGGAGCTGATTTCATGTCTCACTCCGGTCTAGTGCTCGACCTTCAGAGCAAGACGTGCACTTTCAAATTTGATAGTAATTCCAAAACCCCTTTGTTAAAATGTAGTTCTGTATCATGTTCATCGGTTTCGCCTACCCAGGATGAGATGTTGTTAGACCTTAGACATCTACCCGAGGAGCAGGCTGATAGTATTCGTAAGTTGTGTCAGTCGTTTCCAGAGGTCTTCTCTGAGACTCTTGGTGTTACTGACCTTATTGAATACAAGATCGAGGTGACGGATTCGATCCTTGTTAGATTTCCGCCTTATAGGTTGTCTCCACCTAAAATGAAAGCTTTGAAGGAAATCATAGATCAGATGCTAAAATATGGTATTATTCGCCCTTCTAAGTCGGCATACTCTTCGCCCATTTTTCTAGTCCCGAAACCCCAAGGTGGCTTCAGGCCTGTGATTGATTATAGGGCTCTCAATCGGAAGGTGGTGTTACAATCTGTGCCCCTTCCCGATCTTCATTCTTGTTTTTCCTGGTTTCGTAAAGCTAAGTTCTTCACCATCTTGGACCTCAATCAGGCGTATAATCAGATCCCTCTAGCTGAAGAATCCAAACATCTGACAGCTTTTGCCACGGATTGGAACTTGTATGAGTACAACCGCGTGCCTTTCGGGCTTCCCACGGGAGCCGCTGTGCTCACTAGACTGCTAGATAGGGTCTTCCCCGACATCAAGTTTGAGTACTTGTACCACTATCTCGATGATGTCGTCGTATTTTCGGAGACCTTCGAAGAACATTTAGATCATCTGAAAGAAGTTCTTAATCGCCTTCGTAAGGCTGGGTTAACTGTGAAGTTGTCCAAGGTCGCCTTCGCTAAGCCCTCCATGTCATTTCTGGGGCATATTGTATCGCCCGATGGTGTCGCAGTGGATCACTCTAGAACACAGGCCATCCGTGATTTCAAACCTCCTAAGGACGTCAAAGGCATTGCCAGATTTATTGGTATGGTGAATTTCTTCAGGAAATTTATTCCTAACTTCGCTAACAGAGCGGCGCCCTTGAACCTTCTTCGTAGGAAAGGCGTCAAATTTGAGTGGCGGCCTTCTCAACAAGCCGCTTTTGAAGATCTCAAATTAGCTCTCTGTAATGCCCCTGTTCTTGCTATGCTTGATTTCTCGAAGAAATTCATCGTCCAAACAGACGCGTCGTCGTCGGCTGTGGCCGCAGTCCTTCTTCAAGAGACTGAACTAGGGAGGCGACCCATTGCCTATGCATCTAGGACTCTATCGGCTCAAGAAGCCAAGTATTCCATCTATGAGCTTGAAGGTTTGGCAGTCTTATTTGCTTTAGAAAAGTTCCGTCTCTATCTGGAACATGTCAAATTCGACTTGGAGACAGATAACCAAGCCTTAAGCTGGGTCTTAGCTAAGCCGCGTCGTACTGGTCGTATAGCCCGCTGGGCCATTAGAATTTCTGCCTTCCAATTGGACGTGAGGCATATTCGAGGTACTGAAAATGTTGTGGCAGACGGACTAAGCCGTATGTTTTCCAATGATGTAGAGACCCATGAACTGGTTGATAGTTCTTCACCTCCCGAGTCCATAATGCCTGAGGTTAATGCCATTCTAACTGATGCTCCCATGTTGTTTAGGGATCTGGAGAAATATCAACGTGAAGATCCGACGCTGGCCCCTATCATGGAAACCCTTTCTTCTGGGGAACATGTAGTCCCTTATGTGCTGAGGAATGGTGTTTTATGTTGCCCGTCGAGGCATGATAATAAGAAGAAGGTGGTGGTTCCAGCCGTTCTTGTGCCCATGATCTTCAAGTACTATCATGAGACCCCATTGGGGGGGCATTTAGGTATCTTCAAAACTAGAGAAAAGATCCGGGAGATGTACATTTGGAAAGGTATGGACGGTGAAATTCGTGAACTGGTTAAGGCATGTAAATCTTGCTTGCTTAGTAAACCCACCATGTCCACTAAAGTAGGCTTATTGTCTTCTCATCAAGCGTCGCGCCCTATGGAACGCTTGTATATTGACTACGTTGGACCCTTCCCCCAGTCAAAGGGGAATGCCAATAAATTCATCCTTGTGTGTGTGGATGGTTTCACCCGGTTTTCATGGTTATTTCCGACTAAGCTGGCTACCGCTCAGTCCACCATTTCTTGTTTAAATTCCATCTTTGCTGATTTTGGTCCTTGTCAATATATTGTGTCCGACAATACTAAAGCTTTCACTTGCAATCTTTTCCGTAAATTCTGTTTTGATCTAGCCATCTCTCACGTAACTACCTCTGCATACTATCCTCAACCATCTCTGGCTGAACGGGTCAATCGTAATCTGAGGTCGGCTCTTACTGCCTATCATCATGAAGATCATTCCAGGTGGGACACGTCCCTGCATTGGTTAGCCTTCGCTTTGAATTCGGCGGTTCATGAATCTCATAAATTTACTCCAGCTTCATTAATGTTTAAGTTTGTTCCCAACACGCTGCTCTCTAACCTTTGGTCTCTTAGTGACATTCAGCCGGAGACAATAGATCCAGATAATATTAGAGATCTTTCGAAGAAGGCTAAGGTCAACCTTGAAGTTTCTCATGAAAAGGTTAGGGAAAGATAATATGGTGGACGGAGGCCCACCAATTTAAAGGTAGGAGACCAAGTTATGGTCAAAAACTTTGTTCCGGCGGGCAAGCTTGTCCCCAGATTTCACGGACCGTGCATAATTTTGGATTTTCTTACGCCGGTCACCTTGCTAGTTAGCAATCCAGCCATCGAGAGAATCTTTAGGGTTCACCTGGCGCAGGTAAAACCAGTGTAATTTCCGTGCTAACTTTGTCTATAATTTTGTAAGAATCCTGAAGGTTATATTTTTGGTTTCAATTTAAGGCCTTCTGCCCCTTATATTTTTACATTTGGTTGAATCTGCTTTGTATAAATTCTGTTAAACCCCCTCCCAGGGTACTCTGCTGTCCTCTCCACCCGGCCATTACCACGCTCCCGTCTCCTGCTAAACCACACCAGTGGCATTAAAATAAAAGTAATGAAATAAAAGTTTCCACGCCGCTGGCCCCTCAGCCTCACCACAAAGACAGTACCCTAAAACATTATATTCCAACAAAATTCTGCCGCCGAGATCTTAAAGTTTCAGTGCCCCCGCAGCCGTGCGGCGCCGTACCGCCACTGAGGTGGGATACGGGCCCACTCCACTCCAGTGAGGTCAACCAGTGTACGGCGAGCCGGAGTCCTCCTTCCGGCCAAGGGTGATGTGCGGCGCACCACCTGCAAACTGCCCACGGACTGTAAACAATCGTCGTGTGTGCGGCGTGCGTCACCACCACTACCCCTCTCATAGTAGCGAGAGAGGTGTATCTCAGAGTACTTGAGGGGTCCGAGCGGCCTCCTCTGGACACAAGCAGCGGCGGCTGGTCTGGCCGTCAAACTTAATCAACAGCTAAGGTTCTTCTTCAGCTACATGGACACTTTATTTCTACGATTAATAATTTTTTTGCTGCAAATCAACCTTTGGTGGACGTAGAAATGTTTTTTTCTTTCAAGAATTAAAGTGTTTTTGAATTCCACTACTACAAACATAGAGGCCTTTCATCAAAGCTACTACAAAAAGTTCTAAAACTGTATTTTATCAAACCCCTTAAGAGATCTCTGACTACTAAAAAATTGGTATTTTCTCAACTAAAATTTTCTCCATCCAATCTGCAAAAAAGGTGGACTTTGTTTTAAAACAAAATTTTGTTTTCTTCGGTGTCACCCCTCGGAAGGACTTTTGGGTGGGGGGAGGACTGTACCGGTTGGTACACCCCGACCCCTCTAGTTCAAGTATTGCGCCAGTTGAAACTCCTCTACAGGAGAAAGCCTGAACTTTAACAAACGGTATTAACTCAACGGTTTCTCGGAAGATGTCACTATTGTAAATTTGGTAATTTTGAAGTGTTCTGAACTGTGTCTATTTTGATTTGTGGTTGTTTGCTCCGTATCAAGAAGTTTGGACATTGTCTAACAGATGTCTCTACCAAAACTATGATAACGCACTCTGGTGTAAAGGAATGTACTCTCCTGAAGAAATTTTGTATTCATAAGTTTTGTCCTTACTAAATTGTGTTCTGTCAGTTGTGGGTTGGCAATATAAACCCTTTCTTTCCGCCTGTTTTGAATGTAGCCAATCAGGAATTTCTGTAATTAATTTTCCACCAATAAGGTGTTTCTTCCTCGTCTTGTGTATTAGTTTTTGCTGTTATCCAATAAAACTTTGTGGGCGGGTTGTAATCATTCATGAAACGTCTCGATTTTCCGCGAGGGTATAAAAACTGCTGATTTTCTTGTCTCCGGGCCACTTCAGTAACATCTCTCTTAGTGTGTGAATATGTAGCAGGGGGCGGGAAGCGCCTCTTTCTTCAGGCAACAGATCTCCAACAAGGTAATGGCCTTTTAACATCTGTATTTCTTGCTAGCTCAGCAGTTTTACTCTCGGGGAGGGTTCGAAACATTTAATATGTAACCAATTCCTTTAAAATGTAAATTACTTTTCTGTGTATGTAAAAACTTCAAATCTCTTTTTCTGTAATAGAGAGTGCTTCACCCTCTCGAACTCCCCTTCATTTTGAAATTGAGGTGACTACGTTTTCATAACCGTTTCTTCTCATCCTTAATGTATTAATGTTTCATACGTGTCACCTCCTTAGTATGGGATTAGCCCTTGTGTGAGCGGCCTAGAGCCGAGTAGGTTTTAAAAGTGTATTAGGAGTGCAGGCTACGCCTCCAGTCAAAGTCGGTATTTTGGGCCGTGTAATTAACCTGTTCCATTTCTGAGTAGTCCCAATAGATTGGGTACCTGATACCCCTGTTTCACTGTATGTGTGCCTTGTGGGCAGTTAGGAGTGAAGGTTGTTGTGGCCTTTGATAGGCTTGAAGACTTTGAGAGCGGGTCTGCTCTTTCTTGTATGTGAAAGGTGCCTCTGGGAGGCTTGAGTTAAAAGTTGGGAGCAATGGCTCCATGCATTTAGGGTATTTTTGCCCTTTAGCAATTGTGGTTGTGAGCTGAGAGCTCAGAAATTAAACTTGGGGCTCGACGCCCAAGTCTTGTAACGAACTGATTTGTTAACTTGTTGATCTGCTACTTGGTACCTGTTATACCTTGTTATTTGTTGGTTTTGAAAAGAAAATATAGCCTTTGTTAAAATTTTAAATTAACTTTAATTTTATAGTTCAGACCTATTCCAGCCCGCACATTCTTTCACCTCTAACTACCACGGATATCTCCGTAACACGTGGTAGCAGAGCGTAGTTGAATGGGTCTCAATTTAGCCCCTTTTGACGGCTAAAACTTACTTTGTTTTGAACTCTAACAATTTTCTTCGTCGCTGGAATTTTTCGATTTTTTTCAAATTTGTAAAGTTCTGTCATCATGCCCGGCCCTCGCGATGTCCTCCATCCCGGCTATTTGCGCAAGGAGGAGTTGATCTATGAATTAACAATTAGAAATGTGCAATCTGGAGGAACGGTTGCAGTAGACACCAACAAGCTTTAAGATTCCCTGAATTTGCCTATTTCCATCCCCACTTTGGGCAGGAAAGAGATTGACGACTCTCTCTGCACGATCACTGACAATACTACTGAGCTGGCATCCGTAGTTACCTTTTTTGAAGAAAATGACCCTTCTCCTAATCAAATTAAACGTGTGAAGGCCAGGTTATTTCGTTTTTCTAAAAGAGTTAACGATCTGTTGTCTCTGAAGTTGAATGACATTCAAAGGAAGGAAGCTAGTGTTGTTCTCGAAAATCTTTCAGAGTTGTCCAGTAAGGTTACCCTATTGTTAACTGGGGAAGTCCCTCCCAAAACCGACCAACAAGCTACGGTAAACGTAGTTAGCGAGGAAGAGTCTTCTAAAGGAGAAGAAAATAGGAAATCTGTGGGAGCTCAACAAACCTCTGCTCCATTAGACAACGAATCTGAACGCCGTACCTCTCTGAATAATCCACGTTCTGAATTAGCTTCTTCACCACATAGGCTTCTACCTACTATGTCACCAGGGTTCAGCAGTTTGCCTCATCCATTAGCAATGTTACTCAGGGGTATTTCTAAGTTTTCTGTTAACTCTAGCAGTGACGTTATTTCTTTCTTAAGGTTTTTAGTTGAATTCCAAGATCATGCCCTTGTTTTTTCCCTTTCTCCGTGTCAAATTTTGCAGATCATTTATCCCTATTCAATTGGGGTTCTATAAGACAAGATAGTTAGGGCAATTGCTGAACAGTCATCCATAGAAGACTTCCACGCCCATCTGTTAGCTAATTTCATTCCGGCTAGGGCAAGGTCATCATTAATACAAAAGTACTACTACCGTGTACAGCGTCTGGATGAAAATCTTGCCGATTTCATCCAAGATATTAAATTCTATACCAGGGCGTTTACTCTTCACTTCCCTGAAGATCAGATTGTACAGGCCATTGTGGAAGGCATTTCTCCATCTTACAGGTCCTACTTGTGTTTTCGTCGCGTCCGCAAACTTTTGCCCAGCACGAAGCTATGGCTGTGTCAGCCGAAGGGGTTAGATATGCCGACACACTACGTGCGGCGAGGGAGCCCCCTCCTTCTTTTAGTAATCCTCGGCCTCCACCTTGCCGACCAGTCACTGCCCGTAAATGTTACGCTTGCGGGTCGCCTGACCATCTTAAGAACAAATGCCCCTTGATTAAACCCAATGGGACCAGGAATGTAGCAGGGTCATCCCAAGGCTGATTTAAATGCGGCCCTTTTTCCCATATTGCCAAGGAGTGCCCTAATGTTAATAGCACCTCCCACCTGCTCAACTTCGGGTACAACTTCCACCAACAATTATAAGTGACTAGTGGCTTCGGCTGAGTCGACTAACTCTTCTTTGCGAGGCTCAGCCCCTAGTAAACCTGCTGAATGCTCAGGGAAATTTTGTCCCTCCAATTCATCTTTTTAAGGTCCTAAGGAATGTCGTAGAATTGCAGCAGATACTCCCGCTCCGGTCCCATTTCTCAAAATTGAATTAAACAATGAGCCTGTAACTGCTCTTTTAGATTCAGGTAGTGTTTGTTCCATTATTTCGTCTGAATGGTATTCCAAATTAAAATCTGTGTGTAAACTTCCTGATTATTGTTCGTCTTTGGTTCTATGCGTTTCGGCAAACTCATCTCCATTAGAAATTTTAGGTTTTCTGTATGCCAAAATTCGTATATCTAAATTTACTTGGAAATCTAAACTGTTTGTGGCCAACCACTTGTCTTGTCCCATTATATTGGGAGCTGATTTCATGTCTCACTCCGGTCTAGTGCTCGACCTTCAGAACAAGTCGTGCACTTTCAAATTTGATAGTAATTCCAAAATCCCTTTGTTAAAATGTAGTTCTGTATCATGTTCATCGGTTTCGCCTACCCAGGATGAGATGTTGTTAGACCTTAGACATCTACCTGAGGAGCAGGCTGATAGTATTCGTAAGTTGTGTCAGTCGTTTCCAGAGGTTTTCTCTGAGACTCTTGGTTTTACTGACCTTATTGAATACAAGATCGAGGTGACGGATTCGATCCCTGTTAGATTCACGCCTTATAGGTTGTCTCCACCTAAAATGAAAGCTTTGAAGGAAATCATAGATCAGATGCTAAAATATGGTATTATTCGCCCTTCTAAGTCGGCATACTCTTCGCCCATTTTTCTAGTCCCGAAACCCCAAGGTGGCTTCAGGCCTGTCATTGATTATAGGGCTCTCAATCGGAAGGTGGTGTTACAATCTGTGCCCCTTCCCGACCTTCATTCTTGTTTTTCCTGGTTTCGTAAAGCTAAGTTCTTCACCATCTTGGACCTCAGTCAGGCGTATAATCAGATCCCTCTAGCTGAAGAATCCAAACATCTGACAGCTTTTGCCACGGATTGGAACTTGTATGAGTACAACCGCGTGCCTTTCGGGCTCCCCACGGGAGCAGCTGTGCTCACTAGACTGCTATTCTCCAGACCACCTTTTGAGCAGACTAAAGCGGAAGTGAGTGTATAGACCAGGGGATGGCGCGGGCGACAGGGGCAGTGCCTTCGGTGTTGTCACACGGTAGGTGAGGGGGCAAGGGGGGTGCGCTACTCAAGGCGAGTTTTGGCAATCGTGCAGTCAATGCGGAGCTGCCATACTTACTCACTCAGTAAGAACACGTGGTTGCAGTTTCAGTCACAGTCTATTTAAAAAAGCAGTGAGAGAATTTTATCAGTGTGCTTCGCTTTTACAAAAACAGTGTATGTGCGTATTGTGTGCTAATTCATAATTCTTGTAGTCTTTTGTACGTTTGTAGGTTTCTTCTTACTCGTTATTGGATATTATTGTGCAATGGATCCTAACAAAAATTCACCAGACTGTTATCAGTTGAAGAAGAAACGCAAGATTTTTACTTCCGGCGAGAGAAATATGATTCTGTCTGTTTATAAGCATTTCCGAGCGAATAGTATTGACGGCGGGATTAGTTTACCTCGTGTGCTGACCCCGGTTCTGATTCCGACTTGGGTGTGCAGCCACTCGATAGTGACACAGATTAATTACTGCGGCACAAGCTAAGCTGACGCTGAAACCTCCTGAATAATAATAATAATAATAATAATAATAATAATAATAATAATAATAATAATAATATGTAATATCATTTTTATAAAAATATATTTGTAATAACTAATTTATTGAAATTGTACTGGACAAAGTGGAGGTGGGACAGGTTTTCGCCTGGATCCTCAACTTCATATGTCAGTTCCAAGTTAATTCCAGTACGAGTAGGCCCATATGTAATCCTCACTTTTCTCCCTTTTTCATAAATCGCCCGTTAGTAGCAGCTCATTTCAATAAGAAATCAGGTCATATATTTAGATAATAATAGTCAATAATAAATAATAAAATGTTATATATATATATATACTGTATATTAATAATAATAATAATAATAATAATAATAATATTTTTATAGTCCGCCTCTGTGGTGTAGTGGTTAGCGTGATTCCCGGCTCTGTCACGAAATTTGAAAAATGGTACGAGGGCTGGAGCGGGGTCCACTCAACCTCGGAAGGTCAACTGAGTAGAGTTGGGTTCGATTCCCACCTCAGCCATCCTCGAAGTGGTTCTCCGTGGTTTCCCACTTCTCCTCCAGGCAAATGCCGGGATAGTACCTCACTTAAGGCCACGGCAGCTTCCTTCCCTCTTCCTTGTCTGTCCCATCCAATCTTCCCATCCCTCCACAAGGCCCCTGTTCAGCATAGCAGGAGAGGCCTCCTGGGCGAGGTACTGGTCATTCTTCCCTGTTGTATCCCCCGACTCAAAGTCTGAAACTCCAGAACACTGCCCTTGAGGCGGTAGAGGTGAGATCCCTCGCTGAGTCCAAGGGAAAAGCGAACCCTGGAGGGTAAACAGATTAAGAAGGAAAAGAATATTTTTATAAAAATATATTTGTAATAACTAATTTATTGAAATTGTACTGTGAAATTGTAGTTAGTATATTAAAAGCCTCTGTGGCTCAGGTGGCAGCGCGTCGGCCTCTCAATGCTGGGTTCCGTGGTTCAAATCCCGGTCACTCCATGTGAGATTTGTGCTGGACAAAACGGAGGCGGGACAGGTCTTTCTCCGGGTACTCCGGTTTTCCCTGTCATCTTTCATTCCAGCATCACTCTCCAGTATCATTTAATTTCATCTGTTATTCATTAATCATTGCCCCAGAGGAGTGAAACAGGCTTCGGCAGCCGGCTCAATTCCTGTCCTCGCTGCAAGATGGGGCTTTATTTACTCCATCCCTGACCCGGTCATTGACTGGAAAGCAGATTGTAGGTTTTCACATTAAAATGTAATTCAGTAAATTAATTGTTTAAAGATGTAAGCCGTTAAAAAACTGCATGGGATTCTAACACGCATACGTTAATGTATAAATTATTTTTAATTCATTCGATGTTCAATCCGTGAGCTGTGCTGTATTATAGTGGTGGAGTACAACTTTGAATCGCGCGCCGGCTCATTTGGCAACCACGGCGAGTGTGACGAGACAAAGACGTCGCTTCCGCTTTAGTCTGCTCAAAAGGTGGTCCGCAGAATAGATAGGGTCTTCCCCGACATCAAGTTTGAGTACTTGTACCACTATCTCGATGATGTCGTCGTATTTTCGGAGACCTTCGAAGAACATTTAGATCATCTGAAAGAAGTTCTTAATCGCCTTCGTAAGGCTGGGTTAACTGTGAAGTTGTCCAAGGTCGCCTTCGCTAAGCCCTCCATGTCATTTCTGGGGCATATTGTATCGCCCGATGGTGTCGCAGTGGATCACTCTAGAACACAGGCCATCCGTGATTTCAAACCTCCTAAGGACGTCAAAGGCATTGCCAGATTTATTGGTATGGTGAATTTCTTCAGGAAATTTATTCCAAACTTCGCTAACAGAGCGGCGCCCTTGAACCTTCTTCGTAGGAAAGGCGTCAAATTTGAGTGGCGGCCTTCTCAACAAGCCGCTTTTGAAGATCTCAAATTAGCTCTCTGTAATGCCCCTGTTCTTGCTATGCTTGATTTCTCGAAGAAATTCATCGTCCAAACCGACGCGTCGTCATCGGCTGTGGCCGCAGTCCTTCTTCAAGAGACTGAACTAGGGAGGCGACCCATTGCCTATGCATCTAGGACTCTATCGGCTCAAGAAGCCAAGTATTCCATCTATGAGCTTGAAGGTTTGGCAGTCTTATTTGCTTTAGAAAAGTTCCGTCTCTATCTGGAACATGTCAAATTCGACTTGGAGACAGATAACCAAGCCTTAAGCTGGGTCTTAGCTAAGCCGCGTCGTACTGGTCGTATAGCCCGCTGGGCCATTAGAATTTCTGCCTTCCAATTGGACGTGAGGCATATTCGAGGTACTGAAAATGTTGTGGCAGACGGACTAAGCCGTATGTTTTCCAATGATGTAGAGACCCATGAACTGGTTGATAGTTCTTCACCTCCCGAGTCCATAATGCCTGAGGTTAATGCCATTCTAACTGATGCTCCCATGTTGTTTAGGGATCTGGAGAAATATCAACGTGAAGATCCGACGCTGGCCCCTATCATGGAAACCCTTTCTTCTGGGGAACATGTAGTCCCTTATGTGCTGAGGAATGGTGTTTTATGTTGCCCGTCGAGGCATGATAATAAGAAGAAGGTGGTGGTTCCAGCCGTTCTTGTGCCCATGATCTTCAAGTACTATCATGAGACCCCATTTGGGGGGGCATTTAGGTATCTTCAAAACTAGAGAAAAGATCCGGGAGATGTACATTTGGAAAGGTATGGACGGTGAAATTCGTGAACTGGTTAAGGCATGTAAATCTTGCTTGCTTAGTAAACCCACCATGTCCACTAAAGTAGGCTTATTGTCTTCTCATCAAGCGTCGCGCCCTATGGAACGCTTGTATATTGACTACGTTGGACCCTTCCCCCAGTCAAAGGGGAATGCCAATAAATTCATCCTTGTGTGTGTGGATGGTTTCACCCGGTTTTCATGGTTATTTCCGACTAAGCTGGCTACCGCTCAGTCCACCATTTCTTGTTTAAATTCCATCTTTGCTGATTTTGGTCCTTGTCAATATATTGTGTCCGACAATACTAAAGCTTTCACTTGCAATCTTTTCCGTAAATTCTGTTTTGATCTAGCCATCTCTCACGTAACTACCTCTGCATACTATCCTCAACCATCTCTGGCTGAACGGGTCAATCGTAATCTGAGGTCGGCTCTTACTGCCTATCATCATGAAGATCATTCCAGGTGGGACACGTCCCTGCATTGGTTAGCCTTCGCTTTGAATTCGGCGGTTCATGAATCTCATAAATTTACTCCAGCTTCATTAATGTTTAAGTTTGTTCCCAACACGCTGCTCTCTAACCTTTGGTCTCTTAGTGACATTCAGCCGGAGACAATAGATCCAGATAATATTAGAGATCTTTCGAAGAAGGCTAAGGTCAACCTTGAAGTTTCTCATGAAAAGGTTAGGGAAAGATAATATGGTGGACGGAGGCCCACCAATTTAAAGGTAGGAGACCAAGTTATGGTCAAAAACTTTGTTCCGGCGGGCAAGCTTGCCTCCAGATTTCACGGACCGTGCATAATTTTGGATTTTCTTACGCCGGTCACCTTGCTAGTTAGCAATCCAGCCATCGAGAGAATCTTTAGGGTTCACCTGGCGCAGGTAAAACCAGTGTAATTTCCGTGCTAACTTTGTCTATAATTTTGTAAGAATCCTGAAGGTTATATTTTTGGTTTCAATTTAAGGCCTTCTGCCCCTTATATTTTTACATTTGGTTGAATCTGCTTTGTATAAATTCTGTTAAACCCCCTCCCAGGGTACTCTGCTGTCCTCTCCATCCGGCCATTACCACGCTCCCGTCTCCTGCTAAACCACACCAGTGGCATTAAAATAAAAGTAATGAAATAAAAGTTTCCACGCCGCTGGCCCCTCAGCCTCACCACAAAGACAGTACCCTAAAACATTATATTCCAACAAAATTCTGCCGCCGAGATCTTAAAGTTTCAGTGCCCCCGCAGCCGTGCGGCGCCGTACCGCCACTGAGGTGGGGTACGGGCCCACTCCACTCCAGTGAGGTCAACCAGTGTACGGCGAGCCGGAGTCCTCCTTCCGGCCAAGGGTGATGTGCGGCGCACCACCTGCAAACTGCCCACGGACTGTAAACAATCGTCGCGTGTGCGGCGTGCTTCACCACCACTACCCCTCTCATAGTAGCGAGAGAGGTGTATCAGAGTACTTGAGGGGTCCGAGCGGCCTCCTCTGGACACAAGCAGCGGCGGCTGGTCTGGCCGTCAAACTTAATCAACAGCTAAGGTTCTTCTTCAGCTACATGGACACTTTATGTCTACGATTAATAATTTTTTGCTGCAAATCAACCTTTGGTGGACGTAGAAATGTTTTTTTCTTTCAAGAATTAAAGTGTTTTTGAATTCCACTACTACAAACATAGAGGCCTTTCATCAAAGCTACTACAAAAAGTTCTAAAACTGTATTTTATCAAACCCCTTAAGAGATCTCTGACTACTAAAAAATTGGTATTTTCTCAACTAAAATTTTCTCCATCCAATCTGCAAAAAAGGTGGACTTTGTTTTAAAACAAAATTTTGTTTTCTTCGGTGTCACCCTTCGGAAGGACTTTTGGGTGGGGGGAGGACTGTACCGGTTGGTACACCCCGACCCCTCTAGTTCAAGTATTGCGCCAGTTGAAACTCCTCTACAGGAGAAAGCCTGAACTTTAACAAACGGTATTAACTCAACGGTTTCTCGGAAGATGTCACTATTGTAAATTTGGTAATTTTGAAGTGTTCTGAACTGTGTCTATTTTGATTTGTGGTTGTTTGCTCCGTATCAAGAAGTTTGGACATTCTCTAACAGATGTCTCTACCAAAACTATGATAACGCACTCTGGTGTAAAGGAATGTACTCTCCTGAAGAAATTTTGTATTCATAAGTTTTGTCCTTACTAAATTGTGTTCTGTCAGTTGTGGGTTGGCAATATAAACCCTTTCTTTCCGCCTGTTTTGAATGTAGCCAATCAGGAATTTCTGTAATTAATTTTCCACCAATAAGGTGTTTCTTCCTCGTCTTGTGTATTAGTTTTTGCTGTTATCCAATAAAACTTTGTGGGCGGGTTGTAATCATTCATGAAACGTCTCGATTTTCCGCGAGGGTATAAAAACTGCTGATTTTCTTGTCTCCGGGCCACTTCAGTAACATCTCTCTTAGTGTGTGAATATGTAGCAGGGGGCGGGAAGCGCCTCTTTCTTCAGGCAACAGATCTCCAACAAGGTAATGGCCTTTTAACATCTGTATTTCTTGCTAGCTCAGCAGTTTTACTCTCGGGGAGGGTTCGAAACATTTAATATGTAACCAATTCCTTTAAAATGTAAATTACTTTTCTGTGTATGTAAAAACTTCAAATCTCTTTTTCTGTAATAGAGAGTGCTTCACCCTCTCGAACTCCCCTTCATTTTGAAATTGAGGTGACTACGTTTTCATAACCGTTTCTTCTCATCCTTAATGTATTAATGTTTCATACGTGTCACCTCCTTAGTATGGGATTAGCCCTTGTGTGAGCGGCCTAGAGCCGAGTAGGTTTTAAAAGTGTATTAGGAGTGCAGGCTACGCCTCCAGTCAAAGTCGGTATTTTGGGCCGTGTAATTAACCTGTTCCATTTCTGAGTAGTCCCAATAGATTGGGTACCTGATACCCCTGTTTCACTGTATGTGTGCCTTGTGGGCAGTTAGGAGTGAAGGTTGTTGTGGCCTTTGATAGGCTTGAAGACTTTGAGAGCGGGTCTGCTCTTTCTTGTATGTGAAAGGTGCCTCTGGGAGGCTTGAGTTAAAAGTTGGGAGCAATGGCTCCATGCATTTAGGGTATTTTTGCCCTTTAGCAATTGTGGTTGTGAGCTGAGAGCTCAGAAATTAAACTTGGGGCTCGACGCCCAAGTCTTGTAACGAACTGATTTGTTAACTTGTTGATCTGCTACTTGGTACCTGTTATACCTTGTTATTTGTTGGTTTTGAAAAGAAAATATAGCCTTTGTTAAAATTTTAAATTAACTTTAATTTTATAGTTCAGACCTATTCCAGCCCGCACCTTCTTTCACCTCTAACTACCACGGATATCTCCGTAACACGTGGTAGCAGAGCGTAGTTGAATGGGTCTCAATTTAGCCCCTTTTGACGGCTAAAACTTACTTTGTTTTGAACTCTAACAATTTTCTTCGTCGCTGGAATTTTTCGATTTTTTTCAAATTTGTAAAGTTCTGTCATCATGCCCGGCCCTCGCGATGTCCTCCATCCCGGCTATTTGCGCAAGGAGGAGTTGATCTATGAATTAACAATTAGAAATGTGCAATCTGGAGGAACGGTTGCAGTAGACACCAACAAGCTTTAAGATTCCCTGAATTTGCCTATTTCCATCCCCACTTCGGGCAGGAAAGAGATTGACGACTCTCTCTGCACGATCACTGACAATACTACTGAGCTGGCATCCGTAGTTACCTTTTTTGAAGAAAATGACCCTTCTCCTAATCAAATTAAACGTGTGAAGGCCAGGTTATTTCGTTTTTCTAAAAGAGTTAACGATCTGTTGTCTCTGAAGTTGAATGACATTCAAAGGAAGGAAGCTAGTGTTGTTCTCGAAAATCTTTCAGAGTTGTCCAGTAAGGTTACCCTATTGTTAACTGGGGAAGTCCCTCCCAAAACCGACCAACAAGCTACGGTAAACGTAGTTAGCGAGGAAGAGTCTTCTAAAGGAGAAGAAAATAGGAAATCTGTGGGAGCTCAACAAACCTCTGCTCCATTAGACAACGAATCTGAACGCCGTACCTCTCTGAATAATCCACGTTCTGAATTAGCTTCTTCACCACTTAGGCCTCTACCTACTATGTCACCAGGGTTCAGCAGTTTGCCTCATCCATTAGCAATGTTACTCAGGGGTATTTCTAAGTTTTCTGTTAACTCTAGCAGTGACGTTATTTCTTTCTTAAGGTTTTTAGTTGAATTCCAAGATCATGCCCTTGTTTTTTCCCTTTCTCCGTGTCAAATTTTGCAGATCATTTATCCCTATTCAATTGGGGTTCTATAAGACAAGATAGTTAGGGCAATTGCTGAACAGTCATCCATAGAAGACTTCCACGCCCATCTGTTAGCTAATTTCATTCCGGCTAGGGCAAGGTCATCATTAATACAAAAGTACTACTACCGTGTACAGCGTCTGGATGAAAATCTTGCCGATTTCATCCAAGATATTAAATTCTATACCAGGGTGTTTACTCTTCACTTCCCTGAAGATCAGATTGTACAGGCCATTGTGGAAGGCATTTCTCCATCTTACAGGTCCTACTTGTGTTTTCGTCGCGTCCGCAAACTTTTGCCCAGCACGAAGCTATGGCTGTGTCAGCCGAAGGGGTTAGATATGCCGACACACTACGTGCGGCGAGGGAGCACCCTCCTTCTTTTAGTAATCCTCGGCCTCCACCTCGCCGACCAGTCACTGCCCGTAAATGTTACGCTTGCGGGTCGCCTGACCATCTTAAGAACAAATGCCCCTTGATTAAACCCAATGGGACCAGGAATGTAGCAGGGTCATCCCAAGGCTGATTTAAATGCGGCCCTTTTTCCCATATTGCCAAGGAGTGCCCTAATGTTAATAGCACCTCCCACCTGCTCAACTTCGGGTACAACTTCCACCAACAATTATAAGTGACTAGTGGCTTCGGCTGAGTCGACTAACTCTTCTTTGCGAGGCTCAGCCCCTAGTAAACCTGCTGAATGCTCAGGGAAATTTTGTCCCTCCAATTCATCTTTTGAAGGTCCTAAGGAATGTCGTAGAATTGCAGCAGATACTCCCGCTCCGGTCCCATTTCTCAAAACTGAATTAAACAATGAGCCTGTAACTGCTCTTTTAGATTCAGGTAGTGTTTGTTCCATTATTTCGTCTGAATGGTATTCCAAATTAAAATCTGTGTGTAAACTTCCTGATTATTGTTCGTCTTTGGTTCTATGCGTTTCGGCAAACTCATCTCCATTAGAAATTTTAGGTTTTCTGTATGCCAAAATTCGTATATCTAAATTTACTTGGAAATCTAAACTGTTTGTGGCCAACCACTTGTCTTGTCCCATTATATTGGGAGCTGATTTCATGTCTCACTCCGGTCTAGTGCTCGACCTTCAGAACAAGTAGTGCACTTTCAAATTTGATAGTAATTCCAAAATCCCTTTGTTAAAATGTAGTTCTGTATCATGTTCATCGGTTTCGCCTACCCAGGATGAGATGTTGTTAGACCTTAGACATCTAC
Organism: Anabrus simplex; assembly: GCF_040414725.1. Taxonomy (NCBI): domain Eukaryota; kingdom Metazoa; phylum Arthropoda; class Insecta; order Orthoptera; family Tettigoniidae; genus Anabrus; species Anabrus simplex. The sequence continues at coordinate 47,381,833 of NC_090267.1, forward strand.
CTGAGGAGCAGGCTGATAGTATTCGTAAGTTGTGTCAGTCGTTTCCAGAGGTTTTCTCTGAGACTCTTGGTGTTACTGACCTTATTGAATACAAGATCGAGGTGACGGATTCGATCCCTGTTAGATTCCCGCCTTATAGGTTGTCTCCACCTAAAATGAAAGCTTTGAAGGAAATCATAGATCAGATGCTAAAATATGGTATTATTCGCCCTTCTAAGTCGGCATACTCTTCGCCTATTTTTCTAGTCCCGAAACCCCAAGGTGGCTTCAGGCCTGTCATTGATTATAGGGCTCTCAATCGGAAGGTGGTGTTACAATCTGTGCCCCTTCCCGACCTTCATTCTTGTTTTTCCTGGTTTCGTAAAGCTAAGTTCTTCACCATCTTGGACCTCAGTCAGGCGTATAATCAGATCCCTCTAGCTGAAGAATCCAAACATCTGACAGCTTTTGCCACGGATTGGAACTTGTATGAGTACAACCGCGTGCCTTTCGGGCTCCCCACGGGAGCAGCTGTGCTCACTAGACTGCTATTCTCCAGACCACCTTTTGAGCAGACTAAAGCGGAAGTGAGTGTATAGACCAGGGGATGGCGCGGGCGACAGGGGCAGTGCCTTCGGTGTTGTCACACGGTAGGTGAGGGGGCAAGGGGGGTGCGCTACTCAAGGCGAGTTTTGGCAATCGTGCAGTCAATGCGGAGCTGCCATACTTACTCACTCAGTAAGAACACGTGGTTGCAGTTTCAGTCACAGTCTATTTAAAAAAGCAGTGAGAGAATTTTATCAGTGTGCTTCGCTTTTACAAAAACAGTGTATGTGCGTATTGTGTGCTAATTCATAATTCTTGTAGTCTTTTGTACGTTTGTAGGTTTCTTCTTACTCGTTATTGGATATTATTGTGCAATGGATCCTAACAAAAATTCACCAGACTGTTATCAGTTGAAGAAGAAACGCAAGATTTTTACTTCCGGCGAGAGAAATATGATTCTGTCTGTTTATAAGCATTTCCGAGCGAATAGTATTGACGGCGGGATTAGTTTACCTCGTGTGCTGACCCCGGTTCTGATTCCGACTTGGGTGTGCAGCCACTCGATAGTGACACAGATTAATTACTGCGGCACAAGCTAAGCTGACGCTGAAACCTCCTGAATAATAATAATAATAATAATAATAATAATAATAATAATAATAATAATAATATGTAATAACATTTTTATAAAAATATATTTGTAATAACTAATTTATTGAAATTGTACTGGACAAAGTGGAGGTGGGACAGGTTTTCGCCTGGATCCTCAACTTCATATGTCAGTTCCAAGTTAATTCCAGTACGAGTAGGCCCATATGTAATCCTCACTTTTCTCCCTTTTTCATAAATCGCCCGTTAGTAGCAGCTCATTTCAATAAGAAATCAGGTCATATATTTAGATAATAATAGTCAATAATAAATAATAAAATGTTATATATATATATATATATATATACTGTATATTAATAATAATAATAATAATAATAATATTTTTATAGTCCGCCTCTGTGGTGTAGTGGTTAGCGTGATTCCCGGCTCTGTCACGAAATTTGAAAAATGGTACGAGGGCTGGAGCGGGGTCCACTCAACCTCGGAAGGTCAACTGAGTAGAGTTGGGTTCGATTCCCACCTCAGCCATCCTCGAAGTGGTTCTCCGTGGTTTCCCACTTCTCCTCCAGGCAAATGCCGGGATAGTACCTCACTTAAGGCCACGGCAGCTTCCTTCCCTCTTCCTTGTCTGTCCCATCCAATCTTCCCATCCCTCCACAAGGCCCCTGTTCAGCATAGCAGGAGAGGCCTCCTGGGCGAGGTACTGGTCATTCTTCCCTGTTGTATCCCCCGACTCAAAGTCTGAAACTCCAGAACACTGCCCTTGAGGCGGTAGAGGTGAGATCCCTCGCTGAGTCCAAGGGAAAAGCGAACCCTGGAGGGTAAACAGATTAAGAAGGAAAAGAATATTTTTATAAAAATATATTTGTAATAACTAATTTATTGAAATTGTACTGTGAAATTGTAGTTAGTATATTAAAAGCCTCTGTGGCTCAGGTGGCAGCGCGTCGGCCTCTCAATGCTGGGTTCCGTGGTTCAAATCCCGGTCACTCCATTTGAGATTTGTGCTGGACAAAACGGAGGCGGGACAGGTCTTTCTCCGGGTACTCCGGTTTTCCCTGTCAATTTCATTCCAGCATCACTCTCCAGTATCATTTAATTTCATCTGTTATTCATTAATCATTGCCCCAGAGGAGTGAAACAGGCTTCGGCAGCCGGCTCAATTCCTGTCCTCGCTGCAAGATGGGGCTTTATTTACTCCATCCCTGACCCGGTCATTGACTGGAAAGCAGATTGTAGGTTTTCACATTAAAATGTAATTCAGTAAATTAATTGTTTAAAGATGTAAGCCGTTAAAAAACTGCATGGGATTCTAACACGCATACGTTAATGTATAAATTATTTTTAATTCATTCGATGTTCAATCCGTGAGCTGTGCTGTATTATAGTGGTGGAGTACAACTTTGAATCGCGCGCCGGCTCATTTGGCAACCACGGCGAGTGTGACGAGACAATGACGTCGCTTCCGCTTTAGTCTGCTCAAAAGGTGGTCCGCAGAATAGATAGGGTCTTCCCCGACATCAAGTTTGAGTACTTGTACCACTATCTCGATGATGTCGTCGTATTTTCGGAGACCTTCGAAGAACATTTAGATCATCTGAAAGAAGTTCTTAATCGCCTTCGTAAGGCTGGGTTAACTGTGAAGTTGTCCAAGGTCGCCTTCGCTAAGCCCTCCATGTCATTTCTGGGGCATATTGTATCGCCCGATGGTGTCGCAGTGGATCACTCTAGATCACAGGCCATCCGTGATTTCAAACCTCCTAAGGACGTCAAAGGCATTGCCAGATTTATTGGTATGGTGAATTTCTTCAGGAAATTTATTCCTAACTTCGCTAACAGAGCGGCGCCCTTGAACCTTCTTCGTAGGAAAGGCGTCAAATTTGAGTGGCGGCCTTCTCAACAAGCCGCTTTTGAAGATCTCAAATTAGCTCTCTGTAATGCCCCTGTTCTTGCTATGCTTGATTTCTCGAAGAAATTCATCGTCCAAACCGACGCGTCGTCGTCGGCTGTGGCCGCAGTCCTTCTTCAAGAGACTGAACTAGGGAGGCGACCCATTGCCTATGCATCTAGGACTCTATCGGCTCAAGAAGCCAAGTATTCCATCTATGAGCTTGAAGGTTTGGCAGTCTTATTTGCTTTAGAAAAGTTCCGTCTCTATCTGGAACATGTCAAATTCGACTTGGAGACAGATAACCAAGCCTTAAGCTGGGTCTTAGCTAAGCCGCGTCGTACTGGTCGTATAGCCCGCTGGGCCATTAGAATTTCTGCCTTCCAATTGGACGTGAGGCATATTCGAGGTACTGAAAATGTTGTGGCAGACGGACTAAGCCGTATGTTTTCCAATGATGTAGAGACCCATGAACTGGTTGATAGTTCTTCACCTCCCGAGTCCATAATGCCTGAGGTTAATGCCATTCTAACTGATGCTCCCATGTTGTTTAGGGATCTGGAGAAATATCAACGTGAAGATCCGACGCTGGCCCCTATCATGGAAACCCTTCCTTCTGGGGAACATGTAGTCCCTTATGTGCTGAGGAATGGTGTTTTATGTTGCCCGTCGAGGCATGATAATAAGATGAAGGTGGTGGTTCCAGCCGTTCTTGTGCCCATGATCTTCAAGTACCATCATGAGACCCCATTTGGGGGGCATTTAGGTATCTTCAAAACTAGAGAAAAGATCCGGGGGATGTACATTTGGAAAGGTATGGACGGTGAAATTCGTGAACTGGTTAAGGCATGTAAATCTTGCTTGCTTAGTAAACCCACCATGTCCACTAAAGTAGGCTTATTGTCTTCTCATCAAGCGTCGCGCCCTATGGAACGCTTGTATATTGACTACGTTGGACCCTTCCCCCAGTCAAAGGGGAATGCCAATAAATTCATCCTTGTGTATGTGGATGGTTTCACCCGGTTTTCATGGTTATTTCCGACTAAGCTGGCTACCGCTCAGTCCACCATTTCTTGTTTAAATTCCATCTTTGCTGCTTTTGGTCCTTGTCAATATATTGTGTCCGACAATGCTAAAGCTTTCACTTGCAATCTTTTCCGTAAATTCTGTTTTGATCTAGCCATCTCTCACGTAACTACCTCTGCATACTATCCTCAACCATCTCTGGCTGAACGGGTCAATCGTAATCTGAGGTCGGCTCTTACTGCCTATCATCATGAAGATCATTCCAGGTGGGACACGTCCCTGCATTGGTTAGCCTTCGCTTTGAATTCGGCGGTTCATGAATCTCATAAATTTACTCCAGCTTCATTAATGTTTAAGTTTGTACCCAACACGGCGCTCTCTAACCTTTGGTCTCTTAGTGACATTCTGCCGGAGACAATAGATCCAGATAATATTAGAGATTTTTGGAAGAAGGCTAAGGCCAAACTTAAAGATTCTCATGAAAAGGTTAGGGAAAGATAATATGGTGGACGGAGGCCCACCAATTTAAAGGTAGGAGACCAAGTTATGGTCAAAAACTTTGATCCCGCGGGCAAGCTTGTCCCCAGATTTCACGGACCGTGCATAATTTTGGATTTTCTTACGCCGGTCACCTTGCTAGTTAGCAATCCAGCCATCGAGAGAATCTTTAGGGTTCACCTGGCGCAGGTAAAACCCGTGTAATTTCCGTGCTAACTTTGTCTTTATAATTTTGTAAGACTCCTGAAGGTTATATTTTTGGTTTCAATTTAAGGCCTTCTGCCCCCTTATATTTTTACAATTGGTTGAATCTGCTTTGTATAAATTCTGTTAAACCCCCTCCGAGGGTACTCTGCTGTCCTCTCCATCCGCCATTACCACGCTCCCGTCTCCTGCTAAACCACACCAGTGGCATTAAAATAAAAGCAATGAAATAAAAGTTTCCACGCCGCTGGCCCCTCAGCCTCACGACAAAGACAGTACCCTAAAACATTATATTCCAACAAAATTCTGCCGCCGAGATCTTAATGTTTCAGTGCCCCCGCAGCTGTGCGGCGCCGTACCGCCACTGAGGTGGGGTACGGGCCCACTCCACTCCAGTGAGGTCAACCAGTGTACGGCGAGCCGGAGTCCTCCTTCCGGCCAAGGGTGATGTGCGGCGCACCACCTGCAAACTGCCCGCGGACTGTAAACAATCGTCGCGTGTGCGGCGTGCTTCACCACCACTACCCCTCTCATAGTAGCGGGAGAGGTGTATCTCAGAGTACTTGAGGGGTCCGAGCGGCCTCCTCTGGACACAAGCAGCGGCGGCTGGTCTGGCCGTCAAACTTAATCAACAGCTAAGGTTCTTCTTCAGCTACATGGACACTTTATTTCTACGATTAATAATTTTTTGCTGCAAATCAACCTTTGGTGGACTTAGAAAAGTTTTTTTCTTTCAAGAATTAAAGTGTTTTTTTGAATACCACTACTACAAACATAGAGGCCTTTCATCAAAAGCTACTACAAAAAATTCTAAAACCGCATTTTATCAAACCCCGTAAGAGATCTCTGACTACTAAAAAATTGGTATTTTCTCAACTGAAATTTTCTCCATCCAATCTGCAAAAAAGGTGGACTTTGTTTTAAAACAAAATTTTGTTTTCTTCGGTGTCACCCCTTGGAAGGACTTTTTTGGGGGGGGAGGACTGTACCGGTTGGTACACCCCGACCACTCTAGTTCAAGTATTGCGCCAGTTGAAACTCCTCTACAGGAGAAAGCCTGAACTTTAACAAACTGTATTAACTCACCGGTTTCTCGGAAGATGTCGCTATTGTAAATTTGGTGGCAGATTCCCTATCTGTTGTTTTCCTAGCCTTTTTCGAAATGATTTCAAAGAAATTGGAAATTTATTGAACATCTCCCTTGGTAAGTTATTCCATTCCCTAACTCCCCTTCCTATAAATGAATATTTGCCCCAATTTGTCCTCTCGAATTCCAACTTTATCTTCATATTTTGATCTTTCCTACTTTTATAGACGCCATTCAAACCTATTCGTCTACTAATGTCATTCCACGCCATCTCTCCGCTGACAGCTCGGAACATACCACTTAGTTGAGCAGCTCTTCTTCTTTCTCTCAATTCTTCCCAACCCAAACATTGCAACATTTTTGTAACGCTACTCTTTTGTCGGAAATCACCCAGAACACATCGAGCAGCTTTTCTTTGGATTTTTTCCAGTTCTTGAATCAGGTAATCCTGGTGAGGGTCCCATACACTGGAACCATACTCTAGTTGTGGTCTTACCAGAGACTTATATGCCCTCTCCTTTACATCCTTACTACAACCCCTAAACACCCTCATAACCACGTGCAGAGATCGGTACCCTTTATTTACAATACCATTTATGTGATTACCCCAGTGAAGATCTTTCCTTATATTAACACCTAGATACTTACAATGATCCCCAAAAGGAACTTTCACCCCATCAACGCAGTAATTAAAACTGAGAGGACTTTTCCTATTTGTAAAACTCACAACCTGACTTTTAGCCCCGTTTATCAACATACCATTGCCTGCTGTCCACCTCACAATATTTTCGAAGTCACGTTGCAGTTGCTCACAATCTTGTAACTTATTTATCACTCTATAGAGAATAACATCATCCGCAAAAAGCCTTACCTCCGATTCCACTCCTTTACTCATATCATTTATATATATAAGAAAACATAAAGGTCCGATAACACTGCCCTGAGGAACTCCCCTCTCAACTATTACAGGGTCAGACAAAGCTTCACCTACTCTAACTCTCTGAGATCTATTTTCTAGAAATATAGCAACCCATTCAGTCACTCTTTTGTCTAGTCCAATTGCACTCATTTTTGCCAGTAGTCTCCCATGATCCACCCTATCAAATGCTTTAGACATGTCAATCGCGATACAGTCCATTTGACCTCCAGAATCCAAGATATCTGCTATATCTTGCTGGAATCCTACAAGTTGAGCTTCAGTGGATAACCTTTCCTAAAACCGAATTGCCTTCTATCGAACCAGTTATTAATTTCACAAACATGTCTAATATAATCAGAAAGAATGCCTTCCCAAAGCTTACATACAATGCATGTCAAACTTACTGGCCTGTAATTTTCAGCTTTATGTCTATCACCCTTTCCTTTATACACAGGGGCTACTATAGCAACTCTCCATCCATCTGGCATAGCTCCTTCGGCCAAACAATAATCAAATAAGTACTTCAGATATGGTACTATATCCCAACCCATTGTCTTTAGTATATCCCCAGAGATCTGATAAATTCCAGCCGCTTTTCTAGTTTTCAACTTTTGTATCTTATTGTAAATGTCATTGTTATCATACGTAAATTTTATTACTTCTTTGGCCTTAGTCTCTTCCTCTATCTCGACATTATCCTTGTAACCAACAATCTTTACATACTGCTGACTGAATACTTCTGCCTTTTGAAGATCCTCACATACACACTCCCCTTGTTCATTAATTATTCCTGGAATGTCCCTCTTGGAACCTGTTTCTGCCTTAAAATACCTATACATACCCTTCCATTTTTCACTAAAATTTGTATAACTGCTAATTATGTTTGCCATCATGTTATCCTTAGCTGCCTTCTTTGCTATATTCAATTTTCTAGTAAGTTCCTTCAATTTCTCCTTACTTCCACAGCCATTTCTAACTCTATTTCTTTCCAGTCTGCACCTCCTTCTTAGTCTCTTTATTTCTCTATTATAATAAGGTGGGTCTTTACCATTCCTTACCACCCTTAAAGGTACAAACCTGTTTTCGAATTCCTCAACAATTTCTTTAAACCCATCCCAGAGTCTGTTTACATTTTTATTTACCGTTTTCCACCGATCATAGTTACTTTTTAGAAACTGCCTCATACCTGCTTTATCAGCCATATGGTACTGCCTAACAGTCCTACTTTTAAGACCTTCCTTTCTATCACATTTATTTTTAACTACCACAAAAACAGCTTCATGATCACTAATACCATCTATTACTTCAGTTTCCCTATAGAGCTCATCTGGTTTTATCAGCACCACATCCAAAATATTTTTCCCTCTGGTTGGTTCCATCACTTTCTGAATCAGCTGTCCTTCCCATATTAACTTATTTGCCATTTGTTGGTCATGCTTCCTGTCGTTCGCATTTCCTTCCCAACGGACATCTGGCAAATTCAGATCTCCCGCTACAATCACATTTCTTTCCATGTCGTTTCCCACATAGCTGACTATCCTATCAAATAATTCCGAATCCGCATCAGTGCTACCCTTTCCCGACCTGTACACTCCAAATATATCAAGTTGCCTATTATCTTTAGAAATGAGCCTTACACCTAGAATTTCATGTGTCTCATCTTTAACTTTTTCGTAGCTTACAAATTCTTCTTTCACCAGGAAACTCCCCCTCCCACCTTTCCTATCCTATCTCTACGATACACACTCCAGTGCCGTGAGAAAATTTTTGCATCCATTATATCATTTCTCAGCCATGATTCAACTCCTATTACAATATCTGGTAAATATACAGGGTGTTAGGTGTATACGTGCAGATATTAAGCTAGTCGGCTAAGAAAAATACATATCATAATATATGCTATGTACTTTTTACCTTGTCCTATTAGTTTGCCCATAACTGAGCCAAATATTTCAGGACCTAACGTGTTTTGAACGGCCGTAGCAGGATACGCCGGTGATGTCATTCTGTCCACGCGTAGCGGAAGTACAGTAGCCGAGTATAGGGCTTGTTGAACCTGTTTCTTATCGCAGGCCAACACATGTTGTTGTGCACTTCACCTAAAGGCTTGGCAAGTAGAAGAGGATGACTCACGTGCCAGGTCCCTTGCTGTACTCGAAAACCGGTGTAGGGTACTCTGTGTGAAAAGTACACAGAATCCTTACAGTGAAGTCGAAGATCCGTACAAGCACATACGTGCGAATCAAGTGTTGTGTATTTGTGTGCGATTTTTAAGACGTCAATGGCATTACTCAGTGATCCAAGCTGACAAAATGAAAGGAAATGGTTAATAAGTAAATGAAATATGGGCGCAACATTTCTGTGCTGTTATTGCGACAGTCTACGATGAATTTCTGACAATAGACAATGCGGGTTGTCTATGCTTATTCATAAACGTTTTAGGTCATTGAAAGGACGGTGGACACTGAAAGAAAAGGCTATAAGTATTCAGTGAAATTGTTATTAATGAGACAAATTTCAAAAACCGTAGTTGCATCCATCGTGAACATTGCTCGAAGGAAAAAGACCTACTGTGGAATTGCCGCCGGGCATTTCTAATAGAAGGCTTATTCTTCTTTTTCCTAATCTGTTTACCCTCCAGGGTTGGTTTTTCATGGGACTCAGCAAGGGATCCCACCTCTACCGCCTCAAGGGTAGTGTCCTGGAGCGTGAGACATTGGATCGGGGATACAACTGGGGAGAATGACCAGTACCTCACCCAGGCGGCCTCACCTGCTATGCTGAACAGGGGCCTTGCGGGGGTATGGGAAGATTGGAAAGGATAGACAAGGAAGAGGGAAGGAAGCGGCCGTGGCCTTAAGTTAGGTACCTTCCCGGCATTTGCCTGGAGAAGGGGGAACTACGGGAAACAACTTTCAGGATGGCTGAGGTGGGAATCGGACCACCTCTACTCATTTGACCTCCCGAGGCTAAGTGGACCCCGTTCCAGCCCTCGTACCACTTTTCAAATTTCTTGTCAGAGCTGGAAATCGAACCCGAGCTTCGGGGGTGGCAGCTAATCACACTAACCACTGCACCACAGAGGCGGACGGAAGGCTTATTACTGAACAGTAAGTACCGATAGGTAAAATGATGACTGTAATGGACCCGTTTAATTAGAACTTCCGTAAAAATAATATTACTACTACTACTACTACTACTACTACTACTACTAGTAATAATAATAATAATAATAATAATAATAACAACAATAATATCTTTACGTTCCACTAACTAATTTTCACGGTTTTCGGAGACGCTGAAATGCCAGAATTTTTTTATCGCAGTATTTTTTAATGCAAATAAATCTACAGACACGAGACTGACGTATTTGAGCAGCTTCAAATACCACCGGACTGAGCCAAGACCAAGCCTCCCAAGTTGGGTTCAGAAGGCCAGCACTTTACGCAGTGCTGCACCAATCATCTTGCCGGGCTGAGTGGCTCAGACGGTTGAGGCACTGGCCTTCTGAGTCCAGTCTTGACAAGGTGCTCAAATACGTCAGCCTTGTGTCAGTAGATTTACTGGTACGTGAAGAACTCCTATGGTACTAAATTCCTGCAAATCCGCGTCTCCGAAAACCGTGAAAAGTAGTTAGTGGGACGTAAAGCCAATGACATTATTATCATCATCTTACCTGCACAGTTCATAGGGGTATCTTACCTGGAGTTCCTCATAGGTACGTTATTAGAGCTTTCAGAGGACGCTCCGTTTCGACTACGCCGAAACATGTGGTTTTTACACGATGGTCCACCACCTGATATAAGCCGCTTACTGCGTGATCATTTGGATCAGTCCTTTGGTCTATGGCGAATAGGACGACATGGACCCATCAATTGGCCCGCCAGATCTCCAATGGATATTACGGAAGACTGGATTCGGAGAAGTGATTTTCTTTTGTTAGTTGCTTTACGTCGCACCAACACAGAGAGGTCTTATGGCGACAATCGGACAAGAAAGGCCTAGGAATGGTAAGAAAGTGGTCGTGGCCTTAATTAAGGCTCAACCCCCGCAATGCCTGGTGTGAACTTGGGAAACCACGGAAAACCATCTTCAGGGCTGCCGACATTAGGGTTCGAAGCCCCAATCTCCCGGATGCGAGCTCACAGCTGTGCGCTCCTAACCGCATGGCCAACTCGCCGGGTACGGAGAAGTGAAGCCTGCAGAGTAGTCCAGGGAGGTCACTTGAACAATTGCCACGTGTTTCACATTGGTATGTCAGATTTTACACCATTTCTGCAGTGTATTGAGTTGGGAGTTCAGTTCTCAATCGATGTAGTATTTTGAGTCTCGATAGTTCGATATTCTCATAAATCCGAGCAGAAAAATTGAAGTACCGGTAACAAAAATTATAAATCTAGAGTTTCAGTTCGCGATTGCCTTGTACGTGGCGCAAGCTGAACACAACACACGGAAGACGTGCTTGTTAAAACGCTAGATATTGACCTTGAACACAGCATGGCAGTTCTTCATTCTACACTGTACTGGTTTGGGTACATTGCGTGTGTGTGTCTGTTGATGTGCATGTTTGATGTTTATACACAAAACCTGTTTGTCACACTTTGTCCTCTAGTGCTAACCACAATACGAAGATACACCTGACTCATCGCAAAGAGACCTGGTTCTGGTCTTACGCATACTATCCTGTAGTAAACTACTGCGAGCGATGTAGGCACGGGTGAAGTACATTTCATCTTGTTTCCTCCTACACCACGCATATTTTACTATTTTCTTCCCTGCCTTTCAGCTCCTAATGACTTGTTAATAATAATACCGGTAATGTTATTTGCTTTACGTCCCACTAACTACTCTTACTGTTTCTGGAGGCGCTGAGGTGCTGTAATTTAGTCCCGCAGGAGTTCTTTTTACGCGCCAGTAAATCTACCGACACGAGGCTGACTTATTTGAGCATCTTCGAATACCATCGGACTGAGCCAAGATCGAGCCTGCCAAGTTGGGGTCAGAAGGCCAGCGCCTCAGCCGTCTGAGCCACTCTGCCCGGCAGCAAAAAATATTATTATTATTATTATTATTATTATTATTATTATTATTATTATTATTATTACCGGGCGAGTTGGCCGTGCGGTTAGAGACGCATGGCTGAGAGCTTGCATCCCGGAGATAATGGGTTCGAATCCCACTGTCGGCAGCCCAGAAGATGGTTTTCCGTGGTTTCCCATTTTCACACCAGGCAAATTCTAGGGCTGTACCTTAATTAAGGCCACGGCCGCCTCCTTCCAACTCCTAGGCCTTTGCTATCCCATCGTCCTATCAGACCTATCTGTATCGGTGCGTCGCAACGACACAGATAGGTTTTATGGCGACAGATATAACTAAGGACTAGGATCGGGAAGGAAGCAACCGTGGTCTTAATTAAGGTACAGCCCTAGCATTTGCCTGGTGTGAACATGAAAAACCACGGAAAATCATCTTTAAAGCTGCCGACAGAGGGATTCGAAGCCAGTACATCCCGAATATTGGATACTGTTCGAACTTTAGCGACTGCTACTATCAAGCTCGGTGATGATTTAAGAGTGGATTTCTGCCGCTGGTTAATTGATCAAGCACTCAATCCAGAATTTCTGTCAAGTGTATTAGTGACACATGAGGCAATTTTTATAGAAGGAGTGTTTAATATTTAGTATACCAAGGCAACCTCTAGCACCGGCTCTCAATTAATATCTGGATGGATGCAGTGGGAAGTCTGTCTCTTTGACCAATCGTCTTTTTATTAGCGTTATTTTGCTTTACTTCCCACATACTATTTATACCGTTTTCTGAGACGCTGAGGTGACGAAATTTCATATCGCAGGAGTTCATTTACGTGGCAGTATTTCTACGACACGAGACTGACGTATGTGTGCCCCATCAAATATCATCAGACTGAGCCAAGATTGAACCTGCCAAGTTGGAGGTCGGAAGATAAGGACCTCAACGGTCTCAGACACTCAGACCGGTACCAATCACCTTACTTGCATAAATTTGATCGGTGTAGCTTTCCTTATGGTGACGATGGGACGGGAAAGGGCTAGTATCGGAAAGGAAGCGATCGTGGCATTCATGACGTTACAGCCTGGTGTGAGCATGGAAAACCACGGTAAACCACCTTTAGGGCTGCCGACAGAGGGGTTGGAACCCACTATATCCCACTCATGAGCTGTGGAATATCCCCATTCAATAGGACAAGGCAGTTTCCAGCACCGGTTCTAATTAATAACAGGATGGGTGTAGTTGGAGGTCGGTTACATCTTTTTATTAATGTTATCTTGCTCCTGTACAGTAGATACAGTACGTTACTGGAGCTTTCAGAGGACGTGTCGCTTCGACTACGCCGAACCACGTGGATTTTACACGATGGTGCAGACATTTCCTCAACGGTAGACAGGACGATGTGGAACTATCAATTGGCCAGCCCTTATTCCAGTGGATTGTTATGCCTGGGGGGACATGAGAAACAAAGTATACCGAACTGAGGTATCCACTTCGGATGACATCCGTGAACGTATGTTTAAGCACCAGAGGATATTCTGAACCACAGTGGTGTCTTGGCTCGAATGACAAGTTGTTTTACGTCGCACCGACACAGATAGGTATTATAGCGATGACGGGGCAGGTAAGGGTTAGGAGTGGGAAGGAAGCAACCATGGCCTTAATTAAGGTACAGCCCCAGCATTTGCCTCGTGTGAAAATGAGAAACCACGGAAAACCATCTTCAGGGCTACCGACAGTGGGGTACGAACCCACTATCTCTCGAATACTGGATACTGGTAGCACTTAAGCGACTGCAGCTATCGAGCTCGGTGTACCAGTAAATATACCGACACGAGGCTGACGTATTTGAGCACCTTCAAATACCACTGCACGGGGCCAGGTTCGAACATGCGAAGTTGGAGTCAAAAGGCTGGCATCTCAACCGTTTTAGCCACTCAACCAGGCAGGAAGCACGAAATGTAGGTACGTTTAATTTACTTAGTTGTATAATATGTCCATTTTTCGTTTGAAACAAAACGTTCGATGTGCTTCGATAATTCAATTCTGATTCTACTCATATGGATATCCTATGCCATGCATTTGTTCGTTGGCGCAAGGAAATGTCTTCCTTCTTCTACCTTTACGCAATGCACAACGGGGATCGTACCGCATTTCACGTCCCGGCGTGCGTATCCCAACCAATAATTATACCACACGCTCGTACAGGTCGCGCACCGACACAGGTTTTCAGGTCATTTCCATACTCACTAGACCACAGGGCTGACGACCACAGATATCCCTATCCCCTACAGGACGTAACAGCAACTGAACCAGTATTAACGCTGAGAATTCAATACATCTCCAGGGTCCGAAACCGATAACTAGTGTTGTCTGAAAGCCCTAAGACGGAAACTAAATACTAACAACAACAAACCAGTCTGGAGATAATGTAACGTAACATGTTGTAGACTGGTAGCCTTCAGCTGTTACCGTAGGTCAGTTGCTCGTAAACATAAAACCAGTTTGGCAAGTATATTACGTAACATCTCGTGGCATTGAATAGGGAGCGCTCAGCTGCCACAGTAGTACATTTGCTCTTAAACATAAACAGAACAGAAACCAGTTTGGCAGGGATGGCGCGTGACTTGCCTGTTATCAAAGGAAAGCTATTCATTCACAAGAAAAAGGCATACTACCTATTCTAAAAACATCATACCCCTTTGCTCTCGAAAATAACTTCCGAGGATTACTAAAAGTTTGATATATAGTGGTTCGTCACATCGTTCTCTATTGCTACAATAAATATCTGCACGAATACACCTAACACCCTGTATATCTATTAAATTACTTAATTCTATTCCTTTCTTTACAATACTTCTACAGTTCAACACTAACAATTTTATGTCATCCCTACTTGATTTCCAGTTCCCTGTTCCCTTATCACCGCTCCCTAGGCCATCCCGTTTCCCTGAATGTACCTCATTTATTACCCTTCCAAACAAATTTCCTAACTTATACGTACCACTGCGGTTTAAATGAAGGCCATCCGAGCGCAAATCCCTTTCTCCTACCCACCCATTAGGATCTAGAAACCCATGAATATGAATATGAAGAGTTCTGAACTGTGTCTATTTCGATTTGTGGTTGTTTGCTCCGTATCAAGAAGTTTGGACATTCTCTAACAGATGTCTCTACCAAAACTATGATAACGCACTCTGGTGTAAAGGAATGTACTCTCCTGAAGAAATTTTGTATTCATAAGTTTTGTCCTTACTAAATTGTGTTCTGTCAGTTGTGGGTTGGCAATATAAATGCTTTCTTTCCGCCTCTTTTGAATGTAGCCAATCAGGAATTTCTGTAATTAATTTCCCACCAATAAGGTGTTTCTTCCTCGTCTTGTGTATTAGTTTTTGCTGTTATCCAATAAAACTTTGTGGGCGGGTTGTAATCATTCATGACACGTTTCGAATTTTCCGCGAGGGTATAAAAACTGCTGATTTTCTTGTCTCCGGGCCACTTCAGTAACATCTCTCTTAGTGTGTGAATATGTAGCAGGGGGCGGGAAGCGGCTCTTTCTTCGGGCAACTGATCTCCAACAAGGTAATGGCCTTTTAACATCTGTATTTCTTGCTAGCTCAGCAGTTTTACTCTCGGGGAGGGTTCGATACCTTTAATATGTAACCAATTCCTTTAAAATGTAAATTACTTTTCTGTGTATGTAAAAACTTCAAATCTCTTTTTCTGTAATAGAGAGTGCTTCACCCTCTCGAACTCCCCTTCATTTTGAAATTGAGGTGACTACGTTTTCATAACCGTTTCTTCTCATCCTTAATGTATTAATGTTTCATACGTGTCACCTCCTTAGTATGGGATTAGCCCTTGTGTGAGCGGCCTAGAGCCGAGTAGGTTTTAAAAGTGTATTAAGAGTGCAGGCTACGCCTCCAGTCAAAGTCGGTATTTTGGGCCGTGTAATTAACCTGTTCCTTTTCTGAGTAGGCCCAGTAGATTGGGTACCTGATACCCCTGTTTCACTGTATGTGTGCCTTGTGGGCAGTTAGGAGTGAAGGTTGTTGTGGCCTTTGATAGGCTTGAAGACTTTGAGAGCGGGTCTGCTCCTTCTTGTGTGTGAAAGGTGCCTCTGGGAGGCTTGAGTTAAAAGTTGGGAGCAATGGCTCCATGCATTTAGTTTTTTTTTGCCCTTTAGCAATTGTGGTTGTGAGCTGAGAGCTCAGAAATTAAACTTGGGGCTCGAAGCCCAAGTCTTGTAACGAACTGATTTGTTAACTTGTTGATCTGCTACTTGGTACCTGTTATACCTTGTTATTTGTTGGTTTTGAAAAGAAAATATAACCTTTGTTAGAATTTTAAATTAACTTTAATTTTATAGTTGAGACCTATTCCAGCCCGCACCTTGTTTCACCTCTAACTACCATGGATATCTCCGTAACAATTATTATTATTATTATTATTATTATTATTATTATTATTATTATTATTATTATTATTATTATTATTATTATTATTATTATTGTCGATGTTTTCTAAACGCGATTACAAGTGGAAGTATGGCACTCAGTTGTGGTTTCAATATATTGTGGAGTTTTTATTTAGCTTTTCATGAAATTTATGATTTCCTTTAAGATTTTAACTTGTCCGACTCGTTGGCTGAATGGTCAGCGTACTGGCCTTCGGTTCTGAGGGTCTCGGGTTCGATTCCCGGCCGGGTCGAGGATTTTAATCGCTTGCTATTAATTCTTCTGGCTCGGGGACTGGGTGTATGTGTCCGTCCCAACACTCTTCTCATCATATTCAGACAACATACTACACTACCAACCACCACAGAAACACGCAATATCGATTACATCCCTCCATACGGGGTTAGCGTTAGGAAGGAGATCCGGCCGTAAAACAGGGCCAAATCCACATGTGCGACGCAGTTCGCACCCGCGACCCCACAGATGTGGGGAAAAAGCGGTGGAAAAAGAAGAAAGAAGAAGAAAGCTTTAAGATTTTAACTTGTACAATGATATGCGACAGGAAAGGGCTAGGAGTGGGAAGGAAACGACTGTGGCCTTAATTAAGGTACAGCCCCAGCATTTGTCTGGTGTAAAAAATTGGAAACCTTCTTCAGGGCTGCCGACAGTGGGGTTCAAACCCACTATCTCCTGAATGCAAGCTGACAGCTACGTGACCTAAAGCCTGCAGCCACTCGCTCGATATCATGCACATAATTTTTTTTAATATTCGCTTTCAAAGGCATGGCCATTCAGTGAAATGAAAATGCCATCCCTTATATTTCGTAAAACATTCATTTCAGTCTCCATGGAGAGATCCAAAGAATTTCATTCACGCCGACAGGAGAATCAGTCGCGAAGTCAGCCCAAGTAGGCCAATTCACATGACAATAAGTGTCACGCAAAGTATTATTTTACACGCAGGGAAATTAGTTTCAAAGAAACATACCTGTGAAATGATATATCACTGCCCTTTAAGACCCTCTCTATGCAGCCACAAGCTGCACAAGAGACTGGCATTTTCCTTCAGAGAAGAACATACTTCAATTTATCGGGAAGCTCCAGTAGTGACAGTGCCAAACAATCCAGCTTTTGCCAAACAGCGCGCTCGTTCAACTTCGTACGCGACTGCAGTGCCAATGCCACCTCTAGTGTATTATTTACTAACTCTATGATTTTGTCTACTTTACCCCAAAATCTCGTCAACACTTTTAGGCCTAAAAACTCGCTTATCCGCTTCGTACGGTACGAGAAGAGGACATTTTCGGTTGTTGGGCAGAATTATAGCAAAGTCCTGGTCATTTACATAAAGTATATCGATATATACGTGCCTTCCATCTAAACGTATGTTCTTAGAAGACTTAATATGAAGAGTAGATTAATTTTGTGTTACGTAACTCCACCTGAACACCGTCCTCTTTTATCACGCATTTCTCCAGTAATTATGCTTCTAGGGCTTCCCATTTTTACTGGAGAGAAGCGTCGCAAGTATACTGTAAT
This sequence comes from Anabrus simplex, assembly GCF_040414725.1. Taxonomy (NCBI): domain Eukaryota; kingdom Metazoa; phylum Arthropoda; class Insecta; order Orthoptera; family Tettigoniidae; genus Anabrus; species Anabrus simplex. The sequence goes on from NC_090267.1 coordinate 47,399,613, forward strand.
ATCTGAGAATATTTATATGTAAGAATTTTAAACCTTATCTATATCACCACAGTTTTAAAAGTCCCATATTTACATTGATGAGTACAGCGGAGTGAGCTTTTTTCCAAACAGCTGCGATGTCAACATGCTCCGCTCGCTACAGTGATTCTCTCGTAGACGGTGGCGCTAATGCTACCTCTAGTGTTTCATTTACTAACCCTATGGGTGGCTTCGCCTTGCAGCCGACACGCAGCGCACCATTGCAGCCAATTCAAATGTTCACCACTAGAGACCAGCACTAGCACACGTCAGCCGTGAGCCTCCTTGTCGAAGTTTCCTGTATTAAAATAATGCTCATTTTAAGTAAGCAGAAATTCCTCCATCGTTAAGACTATCTCAACACTGCCGTCTCTTCCAAACATGTGACAAATTCTGAAAGAAAACAATGTAACAGGAGAAACTAACACTTCAAAGTCGATTACTTAAAATGAACAGTGTGAATGGATCTGTATATTTTACACATTTTACTCTCCAATACTGGATTATTTACTCATTACTGTTCAAATCATTCCACGTGTTTGGTAAATATCAATATTTTGCTTACTACTGTATATGTCCAGTTAAAATATATTTTCCGTAAAGGCAGATTTTATTTAATTTGTTGAAAGTACTCTTAGTTGATCAGCATTTTGCTCTATATTTATATCTTGAAGTTGCGATTGGGCCGTACGTTCATCTGAATAATTATCTGCTGAATTTTTGGATGCCTCAGTTTGTGTTACTGGGGGCATTATTATACCAATCAAGATGAGCTTATTCGATATTTCAGATTACCTCCCCCAGGCGGCCTCACCTGCTATGCTGAACAGGGGCCTTGTGGAGGGATGGGAAGAGGGAAGGATAGTGATGGGAATATCGAATGTTTTAAACTATCGGTAGACTACCGATTGTGAGGCTTGACTATCGAATGAAAACATTCGATAGTTTTCATTCGGTTTGAAATCGGTAGTAATAGCCTATACGTTTTGTACTGCGGTAGTACTAGTAACTAGTAATAAGTCATTTGCTAGTAACTACCGAAATGTGGATTGTTGTATTATACTACCGATTTGTATAGATGTTTGTTTTGTTAATATAAGCGGAAATATAGACACTACGACTAGTAACCAACGTTACACAATGTTCGAGTGAAGTAATTGGAAACTGAAATACGTTGTTCTATAAAATAAGATAAAATGTCCCGATTAAAGTAATTGTGGTCATTATGCTTCATTTTATATAAAATGTATTTTTGTGTCCCTAACCACAAGTTAATGAATGTAAGATCGTCTGTTCATAACAAATGCTAGGTAATTTCAGACGAAGGTTATGTCCTTATTGTAACGACACCACATATTAAAGTAATATGAATGCAGCAAACTAAACTAAATGAAAAGACAACATATTTTCCTAGGAACAAATATAGTGGATATAATTTTAAAATAATTCCATTCATGTAAGGTTAATGTTCAATCATTAGAGGTTCATGGTTCGTATATGGGAAGTATTTATATAAACTATAACATTATTATCTATTGATAAAGTGCACAATATTAAAATTGCATTTATCATTATATAACTTTGAGTCAGATTAGTGCTTCTCTTTCATCTTCACCAACAAAGTAAATCTGTAAAAATTCAGGATCTTGATGAGCATTTGGCAATAGACTGCCTATGGAATGATAAATTTGAGCTTGTACTTTGAAAGTTGTCCGCCTCTGTGGTGTACTGGTTAGTGTGATTAGCTGCCACTCCCGGAGGCCCGGGTTCGATTCCCGGCTCTGCCACGAAATTTGAAAAGTGGTACGAGGGCTGGAACGGGGTCCACTCAGCCTCGGGAGGTCAACTGAGTAGAGGTGGGTTCGATTCCCACCTCAGCCATCCTCGAAGTGGTTTTCCGTGGTTTACCACTTCTCATCCAGGAAAATGCCGGGATGGTACCCAAGTTAAGGCCACGGCCGCTTCCTTCCCACTTCCTTGTCTATCCCTTCCAATCTTCCCATCCCACCACAAAGCCCCTGTTCAGCATAGCAGGTGAGGTCGCCTGGGCGAGGTACTGGTCATCCTCCCCAGTTGTATCCCCCGACCCAGAGTCTGAAGCTCCAGGACACTGCCCTTAAAGCGGTAGAGGTGGGTTCGTTCGCTGAGTCCGAGGGAAAAACCGACCCTGGAGGGTAAACAGATTACGATACGATACCTTGAAATTTGGCATAAAGCCGTGTTGGATGACTTGTTTAGCACCAAAAGATTGCTAATGACGCATGCGCGCCGGTCATAATGAGGGATGAACTGGTTACCAGTTGTCATCATCATCATCATCATCTATTTACCCTCCAGGTTCGGTTTTTCCCTCGGACTTAGCGAGGGATCCCACCTCTACCGCCTCAAGGGCAGTGTCCTGGAGCTTTACACTCTTGGTCGGGGGATACAACTAGGGAGTATGACCAGTACCTCGCCCAGGCGGCCTCACCTGCTATGCTGAACAGGGGCCTTGTGGAGGGATAGGCAAGGAAGAGGGAAGGAAGCGGCCGTGGCCTTAAGTTAGGTACCATCCCGGCATTCGCCTGGAGGAGAAAGTGGGAAACCACGGAAAACCACTTCGAGGATGGCTGAGGTGGGAATCGAACCCACCTCTACTCAGTTGACCTCCCGAGGCTGAGTGGACCCCGTTCCAGCCCTCGTACCACTTTTCAAATTTCGTGGCAGAGCCGGGAATCGAACCTGGGCCTCCGGGGGTGGCAGCTAATCACGCTAACCACTACACCACAGAGGCGGACTTAAGTAAAGGCTCCCACCATTCGTAACCTCGGCACGTGATGGAGTAGAGTGGTTAGCTCTACGCCCGGCCGCCTTTGCCCCCAGGATTTAACATGGTACTCATTTTGGTATAGGCTGAGCGAACCTCAGGGCCATATGCACCTCCGGAAGTGGAAATCTCGTTTCTTAAATTTTACGACTTCCTGACAGGGATTCGAACCCATGTCCTTCCGGGCGAACCGAGCACGCCTTTGCAACCTCGGCCAGGCAGCCCCTGTTACCAGTTGTACGGAATAAATAATTCCTTTAAACGGCTGCATAACTCACTAACGAAATATAAAACGGTAATAATTCTCCTTGATAAAACAATACTCCTATGTTAAAAACAGTCGCCAAGAGGAAGATTCGAACCTGAAACCCCACTGTTTGCGGTTCGTTGGTTTAACCGTTGCGCTATCAGTGTTACTCAAAGTAAGTGCTCATTAATTTACTCATAAACCTGCGTATAAGTAGGCCTATATACTAGTAATTGCATTTTATTTTCATTAGAGATTTGGTTGATTACCGTCTTGAAATACACAGAAGCGGAGTGAATTGGCGCGTACACTTATATGTTGAAAACTACCGCAGCCATAAAATTTTTATCATAAATGACTGACCACTCCGTGACGAAAGAGGTGGCGATTTCAGCGCTAACTAGCGGAAACAATTGGAATTTGCGATCCGAATGAAAAACCGAATGCAAACGGAAACAATCGGTTGTAACGGTAGTTGACAACTATCGAAAAATTCGGTAGTTTTCATTCGATAGTCCCATCACTAGGGAAGGAAGCGGCCGTGGCCTTCAGTTAGGTACCATCCCGGCATTTGCCTGGAGGAGAAGCGGGAAACCACTTCCAGGATGGCTGAGGTGGGAATCGAACCCTCCTCTACTCAGTTGACCTCCCGAGGCTGAGTGGACCCCGTTCCAGCCCTCGTACCACTTTTCAAATTTCGTGGCAGAGCCGGGAATCGAACCCGGGCCTCTGGGGGTGGCAGCTAATCACGCTAACCACTACACCACAGAGGCGGACAATAACGAAATTATTAGCGGAAATACGCAACAAAGTCGTTCACGCGGTTAACCGATGTGTATAGCGCCACAGCGAGTACTGTAGTGGAGACTTTGTATGTGCTGTGAGGAAGGGTACGCGTGCATTCGTTAGTCTGGCAGTCTATTTAGTGTCAGTTAGTTTTTTTTTAGTTTGTAGTCAAATACTAAATGATTTTAATTATATAATCACGCCGTACGTCTATTTAATTGTAATACATGTGTAATATTGTTCCTCTAGTGAAAGTTTTATTGTATAGTATTGAATCAAAATCTCAAATAAATATTATCAACACAGGTAAGTTGGTAGGCTGAGAATCTTTACCTCTCTGTCGAAATTCCATTTAGTAGCTTTTTTTTCTTTTCAGTTTTAATGTATAACGTATATAACCCCCCCCCCCCCCGCTATATCCCACAAACTGGGGTACTTTGTTGTCTTTACATTTTTTGCCCCCCTACTTCTAATTCCCAATCGCCGCTACTGCCGGTACACCTGACCACCTTCAGGTACCGCCGAGCAAAGTCAGAATTGAAACCGCAAGCTTGAGCTCAGAAGGCCAGTGCTCTACCGTCTGAACTACTCAGCCCGGTACAGCATATAACCAGTTTCAATCAGTTCGTACTCTTCAGTAAAAATTGAAATGGCGTATGACTTTTAGTGCTGAGAGTGTCTGAGGACAAGTTCGGTTCACCAGATGCAGGTGAGCGTTGTGATGTGGATGAAATGATGATGAAGACGACACATACACCCAGTTCCAGCGCCAGCGAAATTAGCCAATTAAGGTCAAAATTCCCGAACCTGCCGGGAATCGAACCCGGGACCCCTGTGACCAAAGGCCAGTACGCTAACCATTTAGCCATGGAGCCGGATGTACTGTTCCATAATAAATGAGCTACAAGTATAATTAATGTAAGAACATCGTATATAATACATGTTTACATGCAATGGAATATAATTACCACTTAAACTATTTTACTACCGGTATTAATAATATTGTTAACGCATTTGCAACGGTATAATATATGCCAATATTCAATCTATAGTATTCTATCCACCTGCACCTATTGCAAACTGAACGTCAGCAGATCAAAATCTGTTATTCATAACGTAACAAATAATGCGGTGATCTTGAAACGACTACATCATTTGAATGACAAACGTAGGGGAACACATGCATCTGTGGAATTAGTACTGAAATCTAAATTGTAATTCCTCCTAAGATCACCGTTGCAACATTGCCCACATCAAAGCATTTGAATTTTCCGCCAGTGAATTCAATCGGAGGACTACCGGAGATCTCCGGAGGAGCGCTGTAATCGTATTATCCGATTCAATCAACAGGAGGTCCGCCTCCTCTTCACAGCGCTAGTTTGTAATGTGTAGTTGGAAGCTCTGGTCTGAGAGCTACAGATCTAGTGTGTTGTGTCAGTGAGTAGTGTACTGTAAGTTCCTGATCACCTATTTTGTATGATTTGACGTGCTGCAATGGGTTCCGAACCGTGCATTATTGACAGCTTGTTATCATATCTATTTTCTCGAAGGACTATCCAAGAGAAAACAGACATTATTAAGAATGGCAGGCCCTGTCCGGCGCTGCCAGATTTCAGTAAAAATTGAAATGGCGTATGACTTTTTGTGCTGAGAGTGTCTGAGGACAAGTTCGGCTCACCAGATGCAGGTGAGCGTTGTGATGTGTATGAAATGATGATGAAGACGACACATACACCCAGTTCCAGCGCCAGCGAAATTAGCCAATTAAGGTCAAAATTCCCGAACCTGCCGGGAATCGAACCCGGGACCCCTGTGACCAAAGGCCAGTACGCTAACCATTTAGCCATGGAGCCGGATGTACTGTTCCATAATAAATGAGCTACGAGTATAATTAATGTAAGAACATCGTATATAATACATGTTTACATGCAATGGAATATAATTACCACTTAAACTATTTTACTACCAGTATTAATAATATTGTTAACGCATTTGCAACGGTATAATATTATATGCCAATATTCAATCTACAGTATTCTATCCAGCTGCACCTATTGCAAACTGAACGTCAGCAGATCAAAATCTGTTATTCATAACGTAACAAATAATGCGGCGATCTTGAAACGACTACATCATTTGAATGACAAACGTAGGGGAACACATGCATCTGTGGAATTAGTACTGAAATCTAAATTGTAATTCCTCCTAAGATCACCGTTGCAACATTGCCCACATCAAAGCATTTGAATTTTCCGCCAGTGAATTCAATCGGAGGACTACCGGAGGTCTCCGGAGGAGCGCTGTAATCGTATTATCCGATTCTCAATCAACAGGAGGTCCGCCTCCTCTTCACAGCGCTATTTCAGATTGGCGGTAGCGGTGGCAGGCTTATGTAGTGATGACTGATGGCAAAACTTTCCAAAATATCGATATATCGGTTTTTTCGATACATCGGTGTTAAAATATCGACGTCATTGAAATATAGGTCTTCAAAATATCGATATATCGCCGATATATCCATTTTTAAAATATTGGTGCTATTATCCATTATTGTAGGTCTAGTTTTACATTTAACACAATGATTAAAGGATTCATTAGGTTTAATACACCTTGACACAGATCAGAAAACAAGCTTAAAACAATGACCAAGTAACATGACTTTTTCACTACAATGACACATTATAAAAACGTTTACATCCGAAAGATGTTATGATACATAGGAAAACAGTATATAGAAGGTGTCTAGTAACGAGCTAATAACTTACACCGAAAAAACAGATGAAAAACTACAAACGAATAATTTGTGTACAAAGTAAATGAGCTCTGATAATTATCAGAGCTCTATAAAATAATAAAACATTTTCTTCCCTACTTCTTCCTCAGCACTGCAATTCCATTTGTTCGTGAAAACAAAACATGATCTTAGGCGAATTTCCACTCATGTAGAAAAAGAAGCTTGGATAACATTTTGCCATTTAATCGGTTTCTCTTTTCGGTTATGGTGTTATCGGCCCTTGAAAACAGTCTCTCTGCTGGGACAGAGGTCGCTATAATGCTCAAGTATTGCCTAGTTAGAAGCCTCTGTAGCTCAGCCGGCAGCGCGTCGG